>NC_056736.1:275734847-275847347 GCF_019279795.1 Protopterus annectens | reverse complement strand
GGCATATAAAGCACTAGTCACATCTGACATGCCTTATTAGTGCTATAAGAACCAGGAAAGTACATTTGACTGAATTTATTTTTAGTTTCAATTAAATTGCAGAAACAATAGCTCCTCATTTCATAAAAAAGATCAGTTTCCCTCAACAAAATACCACTGAGATACTCAAAAGCTAGATATGCCTAT
Source organism: Protopterus annectens (assembly GCF_019279795.1). Classification (NCBI taxonomy): domain Eukaryota; kingdom Metazoa; phylum Chordata; order Ceratodontiformes; family Protopteridae; genus Protopterus; species Protopterus annectens. The sequence goes on along the minus strand of NC_056736.1, from coordinate 275,847,161 downwards.
GCACGCACGTGTGTGTGTGTGTGTGTGTGTGTGTGTGTGTGTGTGTGTGTGTGTGTGTGTGTGTGTGTGTGTATGTGTGTGTTTGACAGGAATGCTTCTAGATAATTTGACACTCAGAGAAACTTGTAAGTGGTTACCTCTGCTGTACTCTTCCACAATGAAAATATAGCACTTCATAAAAATAGGTAGCATTTTAGTATAACAATCATATCAAACATTCCCACTAGGGAATTATACACAGAGAGGGTGTACCAACATTTGTGACAAACAGATTCTGGCTTACTCATCATTTTCTGGGCAGAGGTTGAAGGACACCCAGAAGTCAGACCTCATTTTTGATTCTGTAGTTATCTACTTATCAGAAGGTTGTACTGGTATTTGTACAGCTGGACTGAGTCTTTGAAAAGCTCACAGAAGTATTAACCTCTTGTCATTTACTGTTATTAATTTTATACATTGTGTAACACAAAGAAACAATTTTTTCAGGTTCACACAGCAGACATTCTATAATCAGCATGTAACTAAATCTTTGAGATTGTAGGAAGCAGCCGTATCACACACACACACACACACACGCACACGCGCACACACACACACACACACACACACACACACACACACACACACACACACACACACACACACACACACACACACACACACACACAAACACCTGAATAAGTACTCTTCAATAGAGCTGGGGCTAGTCTGACAGTGATTTCACTGAGCCATATTTCTCTAGTTCACTATTACCACAAATGCACCTTTAGTTCCATGGCAGTTAGAAATTGTGATAATCATCATTTTCTGAACCTCTTACCTTGGTGAGGGTCATAGTAATAACAAGATCAGCAGGTAGACCAGACTTCCCTAACCCCTTCAACAGTCTTCAGCTTATCCTCTGTGGACACCATACAATCTCTAGTCAGGTGAGAGAGGTAATCCTAGAGCTCAGAGAGCTATACTCCCTCCAACATTTCCTGGGTCTGCCTTGGGACCTCATCCTAATGGGCCAGCCATTAATGGCATACCTCCTTTCAATTAGTCAATAGTATATGAGCAAATGTTATAAGGTTTGCAGACATTTTGAAAGGTTTTTATGCTTACTTTAATAAATAAGCATATATTAACAATACTGGAAATAATTGTATACATGTGATCCAGCTGAATGATTTTCTACTGACATCCTTTGATACCTAGATGGAGTCAAACAGAGTTTGCAGAATTGAGAGTCAAGGATTAGAATTGCTCAACAATTTACTGAATATGCTTATCCAAACTGCTGTAAATGCTTGACCACCCATTCCCTAGCCTACATATACCCCCTTAAATAGCCAAAGGATATAAAAACTAATCAGATACATTTGGGAAGCAAGCTTAGGATTTAAAAGCCCCCCCAGTCATTAGTCTAGTAATTACCTATGAACCTATACTGCAAATTATTTCCATGCAAGACAGATTACTGTTTATTTATTTTTGTGGTGGTGGTAGTGGGAGGGTAGAAATACTTAATTAGTTTACAGAAGGGAATCAATACTGAGAAAATGCACTTCTTTCAGAAATTAATGTGACTTGAATCAGAGGTAAGGACATATGATCTGGAGACTTGACTTTACACACAAACATCAGTTTGATTTGGTCTTTTTATTATACAAATATATGTCACAAACAGTGGTTCTGCTCTATATTCCCACTGAGAATTATCAATACCAGAATCAAATTTCAGCTAAGGAGATGATCTTTCCATTACGAACATGTCATAGGATACAAGATGGTCACATTTACCGGTAAGACCACATCTGCATATTCCAGTGTAAATTTGCAGGTAAAACAGGCAGTCCACCACTATGGTGTACCATTTCCTTACATCAGATCTAGACTTTGTGTCATTTCTCAGAAGAGGGAGATAGACTGAGTGCCCACTTGGTGTCCTGGGGAAGTTTTACATTCACATCATTTTAATCGCACACAAACATTGATTTATTTCATTTGTTGATCAGCCTTGTAAGTGCAATGTCAGTCCTGTAGTTCAAATATCTAAAACAAGACATTCATCAACAACTTCATGAATTACCTCAGTTTTTGTAATCATTAAAAGCCTTTATTATCTTCTGTTGCATACAGTTTTGGTGGCAGAGGAGGTTGCTGCCAAATTCCTTTATTACTCTTACTTTCTGTATGACTTATCAAATTCCTCCAACCATTAGTACTCGGCCTTTATTTTATTATTATTCCTTAACAAAATAATGTTATCCATATTAAAAATTCTGCTTTGTCTTTGGACTGTATTACTATACAGATCTGGATTTAGGTGTCTTCACAGTTAAAAAATTAATATGGCTTAATTTCTCAGCTGTATATTCCTTACTACTGGAATAACTACATAAAATCTTTCCTACAAAATCACTGATCACCTTATGTCCTTTCCACGCTTTCTTTTCATGTGCACAATCAGGGATTTCCAGTGATTTGAGCCATATACCTATACAGCAAGGCTACTTAAATGTTCAACAGCGATCACTGAGAAAAGCTGTAACCTTAGTAAATTATCTTCTGTGATGTATACTAATGGCTGTGAACATTTTTTTACCTATCATTGGACATTCAACCAATAATAACTCTGTGATACATGCCTACCAATACCACAATTACAATTTACATAAATAATAATAACCTTAAGAGTATTAAATTAGCTCATCTCTTCAAATGGGCATTGCATTGTTTTTTGTGCATATGCCACCCTGTGGTTCTACTCTCTGTACTTTAGATTGCACAGTCTAACAGAAATACATAATGCTGCAATACCCAATATTTTTTTTATATAACACTGTTTTATTGATTTTCATAGATCAAGAAATTATTACATTATACAGATAATTATTCATTAACATGACATTAAATACTCAACTATGTACAATTATATACAAAATGCTCATAACTAAAACAGCTTTGTTCAACATATTACATTTTGTCTAATAATTATTTTAATTTCAACCAAGATAACTTTCTGTGGGTCATTCCTGTTGTTCTATAGTTAAGAGTTTCAAGTTCTCTGTTACATACTGTCTTGGCCAATAGTATAAACTCAGTAAAAGAGACAGTCACTTTACTTTCCCAATTTGAAGTAATAACTTTCCTTGCTATTGCCAAGATGGACCATAAAAGATGTATTTGTGACTTTGGTATACAATCTGGTATTGGGGCATTGAGTAATAAAAGTGTATCTGTAATTATGCATTTGTCTGTCCACAATGCCTTTGTAAAATCTCTAAATTTCAGCCAAAAAGGAACAATCATTTTACATTCAAGGCACATATGTATCCAATCTGCACAGAGACTCTCATCACATCTCCAACAATTATGACTAGTTTTATTCAATATTGTTGCAATTTTCTGCGGAGTAAAATAACTCCTGTGTATAAATTTCCATGTAAATATTTTCCAATATAAAGATGATGTTGTATGATTTATCAACCTGAGTGTTAATAATTTCATTATCAGAGAAGCTAAATTTGTTAGTATTTTTTATAAAACTCCATAGAGAACCATCATGCTGTTTTAAGTCAGCCCTCAATGTCTTATAGATCTTAGATAAAGAAAACCCCATGCTAAATTGTAAAGAATTTAATTCACACATAAGTAAAATTATTTTAGGCTGAGGTGAAGTATATGACACTTGACTTGTTTTAAATTCCTTTATTAGATATTCTCTGAAGATTTGAATATTTAACCAATTATCTTGATTTACATTGCATCTTGCTAAGAGACTTGTAGTGTCAAGTATATTATTTATACTAAGGAATTGGTACCAGTAATTTAACCCATTGCCTTTCATTTCTTTTATTTTGTTTATATTGAAAGAATCTAAGTAATTGTTTGTGAACGCTATTGGGAACATTAATATTGAGAAATGTCTTGGTATGCAATGTGTGTTTATAATTTTCTTAAAATTGTTTAGTATATAACTAATGCAATATGGTAGCTTCTCATTTTTGCTTTCTTTATATACTGAACCTTTCACTGTTAAAAACAGTTTATTATTTTCAGTAAAAAAGTCATTGTTTATTTTTTCATCTATATTGGATAATAAAATGTTTGTATGCAAATCTTTCCAATTTGATGTATACTTATTGCTTAACCACTTACTTATGATATGAATTGTAACTGAATCAGCATATAGTTCTAAATTCGGGAATGTAATTCCACCTTTTTTCCAATCTCTATTGTGCCAATCATATTTTATTCTGGGTTTTTGTGGGTACCATAAAAACTTAATTAAAAGTGAATTTAGTTGTTTTTTTATTTTTTTTTTGGGGAGGGCTAATAATTATAGATTGAAACAAATACAAAACTTTAGGAAAAATACACATCTTTATTAGTATTAGCTTTTCTTCAAAAGTAAAGAACATTTTATTCCACTTGTCTATATATTATTTGACTTTATCCAATAGATTTCTATAGTTAACTTGTATCATTTCTTTCCAACTAGGCTTTATATACACACCTAGATATTTAATAGACTCATTTCCTCAGTTAAAGTTATTATATTTTCTCCATTCTGAACTTACTTTACTATTTATTAATAATGTTTCAGATTTATTATTATTGAACTTTAGGCCAGAACATTTCTCAAAAAGTTCTATAGCATCTGCAATATGCCTTATTGAAGAGTTTAAATTACCTATGGTTAGTATTATATCATCAGCAAATAGTTGTACTTTTGAAGGATAATTTGAATTAAGAGTGAAACTGTTTATGTTATCATTTTTTCTTATGTAGTTTGCAAATGGCTCTACTGATAATGCAAATAACAGAGGCGATAATGGGCAGCCTTGTTTAGTTCCTTTTAGTATTTGAATTTTGTTAGACAAGAATACCCCGATTTTAATATATGACACAGAATTTTTGTATAAGGTATTTATTAGTTCTATGAAATCATTGGAGAAATTAAAAGTTTCTAATACTTTAAATAAATATGTCCAAGATAGAGAGTCAAATGCTTTTTCAATATCTAAACTAATTATTGATAGTTCTTTTTTTTCTTATTTGCAACATCTATCAAGGTTAAAAGCTTAATGACATTGTCTTGAACTTTTCTATTCAAAATAAAACCTGCTTGATCATTTTCTATTATTCTCGGAATGAATTGATTTAATCTTTTAGTAAGTATTGCGGTGTAGATTTTATAATCTACATTTAGTAGAGATATAGGTCGATATGATGTCACCAGCTTAGGATCTTTGTCTTGCTTCAAAATGGGAGATGTAACAGCATATTTCCATGATGGAAAAATGCTTTTATTTTTTCTAAATTCTTCATAAGCTACCTGCAAAATCTTTAAAGTATCTTCTGGGAACAACATATATATATATCTCCAATAATTCCATTTAATCCAGGTGCCTTATTGCTTTTAAGGTTTAGAATACATTCTTTAATTTCTTTTAATGTTATTGGCTTAAGCAAATTAGTATTTTGCTCTTTTGTTACTTTTTTGTTAATATTTTCTTTCAGAAAATTATTTGTAAGTGCACTGTTTACAGAATCAACATTTGTATTGTTTAACCTCTCGTAATGTACTCTAAAGACCTCCAAAATTTCTTTGTGCTCTGTAACATGTTTTGTTTTAATCCCTTTATTGTCAATTATTTCTTTTATATGGTTAAGGCCAGCTAGATGTTTTGCTTTGACTGCCAATCTGTGTATGTGTTTGGGGTTCACTGAATAGGATTGAATTCTTAATTTTTCTAGATTTATTGTCACTTTGTGATTTAGAATTTCTTCATATCTATTGTTTAATGTTTTTAGCTCAGAATTTGTTCTTATGTCTTTGGTACTTAAACTTTTCTTTATTTTATCTATATTTATTTGTAGTTGCGTTAGTTCATTTTCCCATTGTTTTCTTTTGATTAGATACCAATTTTTGATCTTACCATATAAGTAAGATTTTAGTGAATCCCAAAGTATGACCTTTGAAGTCTCATTATTGTTAAACACACAGAGAACAACTGAGAACAGTCCACCAAATAATTGAAAATGTAAGCACAGCCTCCCGTCTCAGAACGTGATAAAATGCACCAGCACGACACCAAAACTTCAAATAACAGAGAGTTTAATCCAATAACAGAATGACACACTTGTAGTTGAGCGCTTTCATCCACTAAGGATTTCTTCAGAACACTAATTTAAAAATTACTAGTCCATTAAATACATTGAAAATACATCACATGTCCTTGCTCCATTAAAAATTTAAAGTGCAAGTGCCTAAAAATGCCAGTGCATAATAAAAACCTTCCATTAATATAACCTCAATTGAACAACATAATACATTTATATATTAAAATATATCAACCACTTTGACTGGTAGATTGACCACTTATTTAAAATTATTTGCAATTATTTGCAATTATCTAAAACAGGTTTTATAGAGACATGCTCATTGATACCAGGATACATGGAGGCATTTAATTTAACCTGCCACCTTACCTCCTTGTCACTAACTGCCTTTTTAACATCCCCACCCCTTACGTTAGGTCTAACTATCTCTAGAATTCCAAAGGTAAAGTTTGAACACTCCTTACTAAGTTTTAAGTGTTTCCATAAAGCGTTATTCTCGTCCTGCTTCTTGATGCTATATTGGTGATCGTAAATCCTATTACGTAAGCATCTGGTAGTTTTCCCTACGTAAAAGCAGGAACAGTGAGTGCAAACAGCTAAATAAATCAGGTTAGTGGACCTACAGTTCCCCTTTTGAAAGTGAATTTTGGTTTTATTGTAATTCTGTAGGATTAAGTCCTGCACTACCGTTATATATTGGCACTGTGAACACGTGCCACACTTGGTTGTCCCCCTCCTGTTGTTTAACCTGGTCTGTTTTTTCTCTAATAAAAACTTCAAATTCAAACCGTTCCTGTGCACAAAATGGGGCTCACTCCCCACTGTATCCCAAATCCTCTTGTCTGCTCTAAATACCTTCCAATTCTTCTGGATAATACTTTTGATATACTTACTGTGTGGTCCGTACTGTATGATACAGGCTTTCCCATATCTGTTCGTCTTGTCAGTACCGCTAATGGGAGTATGTTCTGTGGGAGTATGTTTTTGTGATGCATTGATTGATCATTCCCCCCCCCAACAAAGGTGTGAACCTAATGCCCCACTGTTGCCGAACATAGGTTCTTAAGTCATTGATCATACCTTCAGGGTATCCCCTTTCTTGGAAAAAAGCACCTATTTTTCCTAGTTCCATTTCCAGATCCCTAATGTCAGAAGTCATCCTTGCTGCTCGAATGAACTGCCCCTTTACTATGTTTCTTTTCTGGGCCCAAGGATGACTGCTGTTGAAATGTAAATAGGAATTACTGAAAGTGGGTTTCCTGAAAATGTTAGACTTGAATTTACCTTCATCGAGTGTGATCAATACGTCAAGATAAGAAATACTTTTTTTATCCATGTTGATTGTAAATTTTAGATACTCACAACAGGAGTTGATGTAACTAAAAAAATCATCTAACTCCCCTTTACTCCCTTTCCATACTAAAAAAATGTCATCTAAAAAACGGTAATAACAACCTACATGGTCCATCCACTTGGACCCTAAGATATATTCCTTTTCCCAGTTGAACAAAACGAGGTTTGCATAAATGGGGGCACAAGCTGCCCCCATCGCAACCCCTTTGGATTGTCTAAAGTACTCCCCCTCATAGTAGATGTAATTATGGGTTAGTACTACCTCCATAAAGTCCAGGATTAGAAGTGTTCTCTCCCAGGTTACTTGACCAAGTTCCTGTATACTATCCTGGAACCGTCTCATCCCCTCCTCATGGGGTATACTGGAGAAAAGGTCAACCACATCGATGGTAACCAACCATTCAGCTCCCTGGGATATGTGCGGTACCAACCTTCCTAAAAAATCCCAGGAGTCTGCGACTAAATGGGAAATTGATCCTAAACTCGATTTTAACCATTTGTCCACGACTTTCCCAAAAGGAAAGGTTTTAGAGAAACTCCCTGAAATTATTGTTATTAATATCTAGAAAAAGTTTTATTTCATTAAGGAGCCACTCTTTAAATCCTTTTAATGTAGTTATATAGACAGGTAATCTTTGCAAAGTTATTAAGTCTTTAGGCGTGATATTAAGCTTAAAAAAATAAGGCATTATGGTATGACAATGGGCACGAGCTAATTAAGACTTCTTGAATCTTGTAAAATATATTATTTGTAACTAGTACTTTATCAATTGTTGTTTGTGTACCATACCTATATGAATAGTGAGTGTATTCTAATGAGTGAGCTTCTTGTAGAGCATAAATATCTCTAAGATCTAATATATTAATGAAATTCTTTAACTTTTTTGCTGCAGAAGATGCTTTAAAATTATCTTTTTTGTAGTATCTTTATCAGAAAGGAGACAATTAAAGTCTCCAGCATGTATTATTTCACCTTTGGATTTGGAAATTATTAACACCTGCTGTTTATTTGCTATAATTGCTCCAAAACCATGTATCCAGTAAGAGTTTACTAATTTTACATATCTTTTGTTTATCTCTAAAACTACTAAGCATAGCATGCCATTCTTATCTGCATAGGTATCAATGATTTTAGGTATTGGTAATGTTTTTTCTCCATTGTATCATCGTGCCTCTTCTCTTAGTTTGATAATGAGACTCTGCAAGAATCATATAACCATTAAAAGATAATCTGTCTAAGTCCTTATTAACAATGTGTGTTTCCTGTAAAAACCCTATATCTACTTTATTCATTTTCAAGTATTTAACTATACTTCCTCTTTTGAAAGGATTATTAAGGCCATTGATGTTTAAAGACATACACTTATAAGAGAACATTCAAAATAGTACAAATACTTCCAATGAATTTAGTCATGAGCAGATAAATGGAATTGAATAACAACATTTTAACATATATAACTATATACAAAACAAAACATGGAAATCTAAATTCCTGGCTTGATGATAACATCATCTTAGCCACCACCACAAACATCCCTACAACCAGTCAACCTTTACATTGTTACTTCTGCACTTAATAATTAAGTATACAGATATTCATGTTCAATATTAACAATACCCTATATTGGCATTTAAAATATCTTAAAACACATAACAAATTATAAAATGTTTATAAGTTGCAAATAATGGCTAGTTATGTAGTAAATATTTATGTTTAACATTTGTTCCTGCATTATATTAATAAGGTTCTGCTCTCATAAATCAACATACATAGATATAACTTCATAAGCAGTCTAAAGGCTCAAAATTCTCATTAAGCTGAAGGAAATAAAGCTATTATTTTATTTAGCTAATGTTTCATGTTAATATGTTCCTAAATTTGAGGTTTAGTAACCTTTATTTTGTTTTCTTTCTTACTCACCCTCCTCTCAACTATTGTCTTTATACATGTTATTTATATTCCATATGTAAGTTGTTTAAGCAAATGTAATGAGCATTCCATGTTATGTTGTTATGATATTTGAAATTTCAAATATATTTTGTGTAATAAGCATATTTTGCAATCATCTTTTATCTCATTTATCCCCTGCTGTTTCATTAGTCTACTACTACTATTGCTTTCAAACCTTAATACTTCAGAGGTGTATTCGTTCCAAATTTACATTAGAATTACTATCTATTCAATTTAGCAAGTACGTAAAACAACATTACTTATGAAAGCTGTTAATTATATGATGACATCTATGCATGACATCTCGACAAAACAAGTTTTTACTTGTTTATATATCAACATATAACATAAAAGTAACTGTATGTTCATCCTGTCCGCGTTTCCATATTTTCCCCATCCCATTCTCTTTTTAACTGTCTATAATTTGTGGATGACTCTTTATGCTGTTATGATGTTTGGTGTTTCAAGTATATTGAATGTAATTTGCAATCATTATTTTATCTCATTTATTTCATTATTGCTCTATCAGTGTAATAGTACTATTGCTTTTAAGCTTTAGTATTTCAGAAATGCATTCATTCCAAGCTTACACGTTATTAATATTCCTTCTGTTTAACAAGTACATAAACATACAGTGCTATCTAATATGATAGTTTGGCAATAAGCATATTTACTTGTTTGCATGTCAAAACATCAGAGTAGTATGTTCACTCACTTCTCTTTTATTATATTATCTCACTCACATTACCCTTTGGTTAGCTGTCTACAACTTGTAAAAATTCTTTATGCCAGCACTTTCCGATCTCTCTTAAGTAGATACATTTGGGTTAGTTTGAATAATTAACACAATTATTTAATTATTGTATCAATATTATAATTAGGAATTTGTTAGTTTCTATTGTGCACATTTAGTTCCTTATTTGTAAATTATTTATTTTTTCCAAATTGTTTATCTATAGATTCCATTACCACAGAGCATGCTTATCACAATATCAGTGAAATTTGAATTCAAACCAGCCAAAAATAAAGCATTCTGAAGCCATCTGTGATGATTGTACTTTGCAAATTATCTAGACTGTAACTATAACAGTTCACTACATGTATATAACAAGATCTTGTTTCTGAGATAAGAAGCATGTAATATTTTATTATTTTACTGCAAGGAGCAAACTTATAGTCCAAAAAATGCTTTGAAAGCATTCAAAACCTTCAGTCAGTAATAACTTCCTTGTTATGTTTTTTTTCCCCTCTGTCACCACTTTTCCTATGTGCGACCGGACACAGATGACATTACATCATCATTAAATGCTTCTGTAGCGAGCGCCAGGCTCAAAAACAAGGATTTAATCCATAGCTCGTGACTTGCTTCTCATGAAGCTTGACAAACAAAATATTGCATTCATGAGGTGAACATAATGCTTTTCAGGTATTTTCAAGCTTTTCTTAACTGTCGTATGCTCAAGAAGCATTAAAGGCATGTAAAAAACAAAAAACAAGTTAAGCAGGATAACACAATGCTATTTACACTATAACATTAAAATTACACTTTGCAAGTGACTACAAAGTGCCAGCATTGCTCAAACATGTCTACACAGGATATTTATAATAAAAATATGTTACGCTTGTTGATTAAACAAGCCAAGGGCAACAAAAGTCACTAATAATATAGACGTGGTCATATAGACCAATAGACCTGGTCATTACCAACATGGGAAATCAATGCTCCATACCTATGGTCACCCCCTCGTTAGTCAGGTCTGACCATAAGCTAATCACCCTTAACATCCACGTCCCACCTCCACCCCCCCAGTAAAGAAACCACCATAAAAAACTTCTCCAAAGCCAACTTCATGCTACTCAAGTGAGAAGTGACAAACTTCATGACACCCATGCAAACGGGAACTGAAAGTTCAACTGCTGAATCCTACACTAAGGCACTGTGCAAGCACATCCACTCATGCATGAATCGTGCCATCCCAAATAGAGCCAAAATGCTCTCATCCAAAAAAAGGAAGCCAATCTGGTGGTCCCCTGCCATAAACAAACTTTACAACAAAAGGAAGAAACTTTTGCAGAAAAGAGGAAAATCCCAGGATGCAAAAAACACCCTTACTAGCCTCAGTAAGAAACTAAGATGCCTCATAAAATCCTCCAAAGCTAGTTACGAAAATAAAATTGCCAAAGATTCCAAAGACAACCACAAAGCATTCTATAACTATGTCAAGAATCTAAATGGCAATGCTCAGATCTGCTCTGAGCTAAAACAGAATGGCATTAAATATACTGATCTGAAGGATATTGCCAATATCCTGGCAGATCGATTCAGTGCCAACTTCACCCCTCTCTCACCCCCTAAATGGCCCATCTCAATACTGGAAGATTGCCAAATTCCAGTAATAACGGCCACACAGGTACAAAATGCACTCTCTAAAGCCAAGAATACAGCATCCATGGGACCAGATGACATCCCGGGCTGTGTACTACATGAACTACAATATGAACTGGCACCTCACCTATGTGTCATGTTTAATCATAGCCTCACCTCAGGTTTTTGTGCCCACTGAGTGGTGCAGAGCTACAGTTATCCCAATCCATAAGGGGGGATCCACCTTGGATCCCAGAAACTACCGTCCCATCAGTCTGACAAGCCTTATCTGCAAGGCCATGGAGCATATTATCATGGAACTTATAAACAAAGACATTGGCAACCTTCAAACACTGGACACCACCCAGTTAGGGTTTGTGAAGGGCGATCTTGTCTCCTGAACCTGACTTACTTCTTCGAATCAGTCTCCAGAGCCATGGACAAGGGTAAGGTGGTCCACACAGCCTATATAGACCTTGCCAAGGCCTTTGACACCATCCCCCACTCAGGAATCATAGATAAACTTACTAAGTTAGGCATTAATCCCTATGTCACCCAATGGGTTGCTAAATGGCTTACTGATAGAACCCACACTGTAAAAGTAGCCGACTCCAAATCCAGCTCCAGACAAGTATCAAGTGGAGTACGTCAGGGTTCAGTCCTGGGGCCGCTGTTGTTTGGCATCTACTTCTCTGAAGTACAGGTCAACACTAAGGGACTCTGGCTAACAAAGTTTGCAGATGACTGCAAACTGGGAGCTATTATTGAATCCCCAAATGATGTGGATACTCTACAAAAGGGCCTTACAGAAACAGATGCTTGGTGCCAGAGCCATGGGCTCAAGCTCAATGCCAAGAAATGTATTGTTATCTGTCAAATAAATTAAGGTAGAATCAAACTGTAAAAATTCATTAGGCTTTTCAAAATGACAGTCACGTAACACAGGATGCTCAGGTTCAAACAATATTGCTTTACTAATGTACATTAGGAGGCAAAAACCATACAGAAACAGTATAGAATTTTGACTAATTTTTTTTTTTTTTGATTTTTTTTTTTTTGGGGAAATTTCAAATATATTTAGTGTAATAAGCATATTTTGCAATCATCTTTTATCTCATTTATCCCCTGCTGTTTCATTAGTCTACTACTACTATTGCTTTCAAACCTTAATACTTCAGAGGTGCATTCGTTCCAAATTTACATTAGAATTACTATCTATTCAATTTAGCAAAGTAAAACAACATTACTTATGAAAGCTGTTAATTATATGATGACATCTATGCATGACATCTCGACAAAACAAGTTTTTACTTGTTTATATATCAACATATAACATAAAAGTAACTGTATGTTCATCCTGTCCGCTTTCCATATTTTCCCATCCCATTCTCTTTTAACTGTCTATAATTTGTGGATGACTCTTTATGCTGTTATGATGTTTGGTGTTTCAAGTATATTGAATGTAATTTGCAATCATTATTTTATCTCATTTATTTCATTATTGCTCTATCAGTGTAATAGTACTATTGCTTTTAAGCTTTAGTATTTCAGAAATGCATTCATTCCAAGCTTACACGTTATTAATATTCCTTCTGTTTAACAAGTACATAAACATACAGTGCTATCTAATATGATAGTTTGGCAATAAGCATATTTACTTGTTTGCATGTCAAAACATCAGAGTAGTATGTTCACTCACTTCTCTTTTATTATATTATCTCACTCACATTACCCTTTGGTTAGCTGTCTACAACTTGTAAAAATTCTTTATGCCAGCACTTTCCGATCTCTCTTAAGTAGATACATTTGGGTTAGTTTGAATAATTAACACAATTATTTAATTATTGTATCAATATTATAATTAGGAATTTGTTAGTTTCTATTGTGCACATTTAGTTCCTTATTTGTAAATTATTTATTTTTTCCAAATTGTTTATCTATAGATTCCATTACCACAGAGCATGCTTATCACAATATCAGTGAAATTTGAATTCAAACCAGCCAAAAATAAAGCATTCTGAAGCCATCTGTGATGATTGTACTTTGCAAATTATCTAGACTGTAACTATAACAGTTCACTACATGTATATAACAAGATCTTGTTTCTGAGATAAGAAGCATGTAATATTTTATTATTTTACTGCAAGGAGCAAACTTATAGTCCAAAAAATGCTTTGAAAGCATTCAAAACCTTCAGTCAGTAATAACTTCCTTGTTATGTTTTTTTTCCCCTCTGTCACCACTTTTCCTATGTGCGACCGGACTCAGATGACATTACATCATCATTAAATGCTTCTGTAGCGAGCGCCAGGCTCAAAAACAAGGATTTAATCCATAGCTCGTGACTTGCTTCTCATGAAGCTTGACAAACAAAATATTGCATTCGCGAGGTGAACATAATGCTTTTCAGGTATTTTCAAGCTTTTCTTAACTGTCGTATGCTCAAGAAGCATTAAAGGCATGTAAAAAACAAAAAACAAGTTAAGCAGGATAACACAATGCTATTTACACTATAACATTAAAATTACACTTTGCAAGTGACTACAAAGTGCCAGCATTGCTCAAACATGTCTACACAGGATATTTATAATAAAAATATGTTACGTTTGTTGATTAAACAAGCCAAGGGCAACAAAAGTCACTAATAATATAGACGTGGTCATATAGACCAATAGACCTGGTCATTACCAACATGGGAAATCAATGCTCCATACCTATGGTCACCCCTCGTTAGTCAGGTCTGACCATAAGCTAATCACCCTTAACATCCACGTCCCACCTCCACCCCCCCAGTAAAGAAACCACCATAAAAAACTTCTCCAAAGCCAACTTCATGCTACTCAAGTGAGAAGTGACAAACTTCATGACACCCATGCAAACGGGAACTGAAAGTTCAACTGCTGAATCCTACACTAAGGCACTGTGCAAGCACATCCACTCATGCATGAATCGTACATCCCAAATAGAGCCAAAATGCTCTCATCCAAAAAAAGGAAGCCAATCTGGTGGTCCCCTGCCATAAACAAACTTTACAACAAAAGGAAGAAACTTTTGCAGAAAAGAGGAAAATCCCAGGATGCAAAAACACCCTTACTAGCCTCAGTAAGAAACTAAGATGCCTCATAAAATCCTCCAAAGCTAGTTACGAAATAAAATTGCCAAAGATTCCAAAGACAACCACAAAGCATTCTATAACTATGTCAAGAATCTAAATGGCAATGCTCAGATCTGCTCTGAGCTAAAACAGAATGGCATTAAATATACTGATCTGAAGGATATTGCCAATATCCTGGCAGATCGATTCAGTGCCAACTTCACCCCTCTCTCACCCCCTAAATGGCCCATCTCAATACTGGAAGATTGCCAAATTCCAGTAATAACGGCCACACAGGTACAAAATGCACTCTCTAAAGCCAAGAATACAGCATCCATGGGACCAGATGACATCCCGGGCTGTGTACTACATGAACTACAATATGAACTGGCACCTCACCTATGTGTCATGTTTAATCATAGCCTCACCTCAGGTTTTTGTGCCCACTGAGTGGTGCAGAGCTACAGTTATCCCAATCCATAAGGGGGGATCCACCTTGGATCCCAGAAACTACCGTCCCATCAGTCTGACAAGCCTTATCTGCAAGGCCATGGAGCATATTATCATGGAACTTATAAACAAAGACATTGGCAACCTTCAAACACTGGACACCACCCAGTTTGGGTTTGTGAAGGGCCGATCTTGTCTCCTGAACCTGATTGACTTCTTTGAATCAGTCTCCAGAGCCATGGACAAGGGTAAGGTGGTCCACACAGCCTATATAGACCTTGCCAAGGCCTTTGACACCATCCCCCACTCAGGAATCATAGATAAACTTACTAAGTTAGGCATTAATCCCTATGTCACCCAATGGGTTGCTAAATGGCTTACTGATAGAACCCACACTGTAAAAGTAGCCGACTCCAAATCCAGCTCCAGACAAGTAACAAGTGGAGTACCTCAGGGTTCAGTCCTGGGGCCGCTCTTGTTTGGCATCTACTTCTCTGAAGTACAGGTCAACACTAAGGGACTCTGGCTAACAAAGTTTGCAGATGACTGCAAACTGGGAGCTATTATTGAATCCCCAAATGATGTGGATACTCTACAAAAGGGCCTTACAGAAACAGATGCTTGGTGCCAGAGCCATGGGCTCAAGCTCAATGCCAAGAAATGTATTGTTATCCCCTTTGGGAAAAAACATGTATCCATGAATTACCATATAGGTGGCAGTACACTAAACACAGAAAGTGTGATAAGAGACTTAGGGACACAGGTGGACAGTGGTCTCACCTTCGATAACCACATCACCACAATAGTCAGGAAATCCTTGTATGTGGCTCACCTCATCACGAAGGGCTTTTCATCCAGAAAAAAGGAGGTCATTGTCCCACTGTACTCATCTCTCATTAGACGCATTATAGAATACAACGCCCCATTTGGTATGTACCTCTCAAGACATCTGCAACAACTGGAAAGGCCTCAGAAATACCTCACTAAAAGAATCACAGGCCTAAAGCAGATGCCCTACGCTGACCGCCTTAAAAACTCCAGCTATACTCTGTCGCATATCGTCTACTCAGAGGCGATCTCTGCTTAACATACAAGGCCATGTCAAACCCAGAGCTGTTGGACATGCTACACTTAAAGAAATCCCAATCCCTCAGAGCTACACGCTCCAGGGATCTAAACCTTGTCATCACAATAAACAAAACATGCTGGAGGGATAGGTTCCTGACCCAGAGACTCCCCAGACTCTGGAATAGATTGCCCATACATGTCAAGCAGAGTGCCTCTTTGGACCTCTTCAAGAGGAACCTTGACGATTGGAAGGGAGAAAGGAAATTCACCCCAGGGATCACGCCAGTCGCCCTGCTAGACAGGGGTCCAGGAAAGTAAATAATGTGGGAAGAAATAGCCAGGGAATTGTTATGGCTAGGCTTGTATAGGCCCTAGGGCTGATAGCCTAGTACCAACCTATGAACCTATAAGCAGCGTAAAGCTGGCAGTAGCCCTTTCAACATCTAGGAACATCGCGATTCCATTTTAAATGGCAGGCAATGCAATAAAGACACACAAGCTGTTCCAAATACTAATCCAACCCCAAACGAGCAATACTCAACACATTATTAATTGAAATTAGATATAAGTCGCAATCTTATAAAGCTCTGTCAATATTTATAATTTATGAGCCCTTCAATTATTGTTTATACTATATAAAGGAAATAGTGTTACATAACAAAGAAGAAAGAAGAAGTCAGAAATCTGTCACAAGTAACTAGTGAGAATTGTTATTAGGAATAAGAAAGAAGTATTAAATATTTTTAGTTATGAATATGTTAATGTAAAATCTTACCTAATAGATTGTAGTATTGGACATATTACCATGGGAAAAATGCCGCTGGAAATTAGAAGTTATTATTTTATTTCCCTTAAAGTTTTTTGTTGATTTATCATTTGCTGTTGTTTTGCCATTTGTAGCTTGTCTCTTTAGGTTTGGGGTAGAGAGTTCCATATCTTCAATTTTGTCAGTAGGTTATGTTTTTTGACAAATTATGTTGCCTCTTCGATGTTATTAAAGATTTTCTGACCATCTGGAAGTGTGATTTTCAATCTAGCAGGGAAGAGTATTTGAGCTTTTATTTCAGCTTTTTTTAGATCTTTAATGAGAGGAACACAGGCTTTTCTCTTTGCTATTGTCACAGATGTATAATCATTATCAAATCTAATGACTTTTCCATTTTCCTGAATAGGACCCATCGACCAGGCAGTCTTTAACACCAAATCTTTATTCTGTGTTGATAAAAACTCAACTATGATAGATCTTGTTGAAGTTAAGTTTTTAGATATAGAAGGGTTTGACAAAGATCTATGCGCCCTTTAGGTTCAGTATTTTAGGTAACCAGTTATGTTATTCCCTTCTGTCTTTTCAGGAACTGCATAAATTCTAATATTATTTCTTCTTGACATTGATTCTAGATCATCCACCTTTTTTAATAGTGAATTATTTTGCTTCAAAAGGAAATTTATTTGATTGTCATTCTACATCTGTTTCCCATCTATTTCATTTAGAGATTCTTCTATACTGGTTATTTGATCTGAGTGCTATGAAATAATTTCCTTTAATTCTTGAATTTGTTTTTTACCCTTTTTTTTCATGTTTTCCATGATGTTTTCTAGGTTATCCATTTTTGTAGAGAGATCTTGTATACTTGTAATTATAGTTTGTAGTTCTTTCTTCATAGAACTATCTGGAGCAGATGACTTTGAATGACTCATATTTCAAGTATCTGTATACAGCAATTGATGTTCTGACAGGATTTTTGTGAAGAATTTCACTGAAGATTATTATTTTTTCTTCTTCTGATAATCCACAATAGTGAAAGAAATATTTATAGGCAGTTTTTCCAAGATATTTCAAAATTTTTTAATTAATTCCTGTCAGAAATAAATCTCATGAACAGAGCAACAAAAAACTACTGCACTCACTCTGACATCTTGGCCACGCCCCCATACCCAATATTTTTGGAGGGAAGCATCAAGTGAACCTCTTATAGTGAAACTTTGGTTTTAAAATGGCAAGATAAAGCATGAACCCCAAGTTTCATTGTCAGACTGACCTATATGCTGTATCATATCAAGCACATATTGGACCTTTATGGGAAATTGGGAGGTGGTTGGAAAGAGGAGAAGGCCACACATGTTTACATATTTCAGAATCAATTTTCAGCAGCACATGTGGTTAGCTGTAACATAGAGCTAAAACAGCAGTGTTTAGTAGATACATAACAAAATGGAAAACAAACACCTTTTTTCCTGAAGCTCAGTGCTTCAGCTTGACCTATCACATCACATCAAATACATTTTGGAACTTTGCTGGAGATTAGTAAGTGAGAGGAAAAGGGCAGGAATGACAAAGAGATTTACATAAAACAGAATACATTTTTGACAGGCAAACGTGTATCAAAATAGCAAAAATAAAAAAATACATATATATATATATATATATATATATATATATATGTATGTGTGTGTATGTGTGTGTGTGTGTGTGTGTGTGTGTGTATATATATATATATATATATATATATGTATATATATATATATATATATATATATATATATATATATCTATACATGTACTTGTTTTGTGAAGTTCAGTACTTAAATAATGTATTAGCATTACAAATTAAAATACACCTGCTTGTCATTTAATGTTATTTCTGGGCATATTCCTTGTTGATTTTGACAGTACAGTAGACTGTTTAAGGTATAGTTTTAAGTATATGGGATACTGTCTGTGAGAAAGAAAATACCAGAATTTTTTTTTTACTTATAGCAAGGTACATCTATTCCTCATTAATATTGTCATGGTTGCATACATTTTCTGAAGGATATGAAGTCTGAAACTCTTTTGCGCGGTTTTGCGCGGTTTTGAGCATAGCGCAACAGCGGGCAGCGCCGCCTAATTGGGTTTAAACTATTCCTGGCTCCACAAAGTCTGCTCTTCACTTTTTCCCTTAGAACTGCTCTATCTCTCAATTTAAACACCATATTTTCATTCTAAGGCCCTTCACTGGTCCAATTAAGTAATCCTACAAGTTAGCACTATTAAACCATAAGCACTACTTACTCTTATACTCTCTACGATTACCCTGTCCTCTATTGGTCCATCTTAAATTCAGTTTCCCTATTACTCTAGCATGTCCAAAGGTCAGTCAATGGTTTCCTCTCCAGTCCAGCTGGTGAATCAGGGAATTTTGAGGCAATGTTACAACTGTCTCATGTACACGGACAACCCTCTCCTCCTCCAAACAGGTTCAAATATATGTGAGAGATGCAACTATTTAGCCAAACTGGAGGCTGAGCTCTCTCATCTCAAAACTGGTGTAACCAGTCAGGAGGAGAAGGTAGCCTCACACAACACAATTCCAGTATCACATAGTCCCACCACATCAGCGAACCAAACACATAAATACACAAAAACATACTCGGAGGCTCTAAATAAAAATCTACCTAAGTAATAGAGACCTCCAAAGCAGACATCCAAGCAAACGCTACCTCAAAACAAAACACACACAACACATAACCCACAAAGTCAGTGTGCCAAGCAGCCACAGCCCTTAAGGCTGAATAACACACCTGATACTCTTGTTATAGGTGACTGTATTGTCAGACACACTGACGTCCCGCTCACCAGGCTGAATAAAGAGAAGGTCACAGTGAGCTGCTTGTCGGGTGCTTGGATCCGACACATAACGCAAGCACTCAGGTCACTCCAAAGCAAATACAAATATGACTCAGTCATTGTACATGCTGGTGTGAATGACCTGAGACGTACCTCCCTGGACTACATGAAAAGAGACATAGAGCAGCTCTCTGATCATGTAGCCCAGGCTGGTATGACCCTGACCTTGAGCAGCATCTTACCCTCACCTACAATGATGCCACAGTACAAAGACAAAATGATCGATTTTAACAATTGGCTAAAATTTTGGTGTCATTCAAAGGGGATCCAGTGTCTGTCAGCCTGGGATGACATGCTCGACAAGCCACGTTGCTTCACTAGGGACGGCTTGCACTTGTCACCACTGGGCTTTCGGATATTGGCAAAGGCTCTTGCCACCCTCATAGTGCCTTTTTTAGGCAAGGCTCAAAAGTCAAACCCACCCCCATAGACAGTACAAGGAACAAGAAACTAAGGGTAATGCTGCTAAATGCCAGAAGTCTTAACCTCAAGATGCACGCACTCGAAGCTCTCCTCAGTATGGAAAACATCGATATCTGTGCAGTGACAGAAACCTGGTTCAAGGCTCCAGAGAGCACCCCAGCACTACCAGGCTATACCTCATATCATGCTTTTCGGCCCCAAAACCCGGACCCAACCACAAAAGGAGGGGGAGTTTCCATATTTATCAAGGATATCCACACCTCCAGGTTAGTGGCATTGCACGAAGTATCGGAGACCATCCATGTGCAACTAACAGTGGGCAAGACTGCTTTTCAGTTTATAGCATCCTACAGACCACCCTCTCAAAGTCAGGAATCTCATTCGGCTTTCCTGAAAACATTGGAGAACATTAAGATCTCTCCGAACACCATTATATTGGGCAACTTCAACTACCCAAACATTGACTGGAAGCACTACTCAAGCCCCAGCACCTTAGCCCAAATATTCCTGGAAATTATAAACTCAAATGCTATGGAACAACTAGTCACCACTCCCACAAGAGGGGACAACATACTAGACCTGATCATTACCAACATGGAGACTCTATGCTCCACACCAGAAGTATATCCCTCATTGGTAAGATCAGATCATAAATTAATTTCACTGGATGTCCACATCCCGACCCCACCCCCAGCCCAGAAAACCACAGTGAAAAACTTTTCAAAAGCGAACTTCTCACTTCTCAAAACCGAAGTGGAATCCTTCAAGGCCCCAGGGCCAGTGGAAACTACAGCCCAAACTGCAGAATCCTATATAAATGCATTCTACGGACATCTCCAGGAATGCATGGATCATGCTATCCCAAACAAAACCAAGACCCAATCATCCAAAGGCAGGCGTCCAGTCTGGTGGACCCCTGCCATAAATAAACTGTACAACAGAAGGAGGAAGCTACTACATTATAGAGCAAAATCCCTAATAGGGAAGGCATCTCTGATCAGTACTAGCAAAAAATTATGATCCTCATAAAATCCTCCAAGGCCAGCTTCGAGAGAAAAATTGCACAGGACACCAAAGACAATCATAAGGCTTTTTTCAGTTATGTTAGAAACCTGGGATGCAACTCCCAGACTTGTTCTGAGTTGATTCTAAATGACAGAAAATACACTGAACCCACAGACATCACCAATATCCTGGCAGACAGGTTCAGTGCAAACTTCTCCACCCCCCCCCAAAAGAGCAAGTATCTATCCCGGCAGAGGGCTGCCTCCCAAACATCTCAGATGCTCAGGTGAAGGCTGCCCTCTCCAAAGCAAAAAAACACTGCTTCCATGGGACCAGATGGCGTCCCAGGTTGCATCCTACATGAACTACAAGAGGAACTAATCCCTCAAATAAAACAGCTATACAATCTCAGCCTCACTACAGGATATGTGCCCACAGAATGGCGTACAGCAACAGTGGTTCCACTCCACAAAGGTGGAGCCTCTACGGACCCTGGAAACTATCACCCCATAAGCCTGACTAGCTTAGTCTGCAAGGCTATGGAGAGGATCATCATGGAGCTCATAAACAAAGACATTGGGGACCTACAGACACTAGATCCTACCCAGTTCAGCTTTGTCAAGGGCAGATCCTGCCTTTTGAACCTGGTTGACTTCTTTGAAACAGTCACCAAAGCCATAGATGAAGGGAAGGTAGTCCACACAGCCTATCTGGACCTTGCAAAGGCATTTGACACAATACCCCACTCGGGCATCATAGATAAGCTATCCAGCTTAAATATAAATCCCTATGTCACAAGATGGGTCGCAAACTGGCTCAAAGACAGAACCCACAGAGTGAGAGTTGCTGGAGCCATGTCAGACTCAAAACCGGTCACAAGTGGCATCCCACAGGGTTCTGTCCTGGGACCACTCTTGTACGGTATATACTTTTCTGAGGTACAGGCAAACATGGGAGGACTATGGCTCACCAAGTTTGCAAACGACTGCAAACTGGGCGTCATAATCAACTCTCCAGCTGACACAAACATCCTTAAAAAAGGTCTCAGAGAGACAGATAACTGGTGCCAGCTCCATGGTTTAAAGCTAAATGCCAAAAAATGTATAGTCATACCCTTTGGCAAAAACAATGTGCCCACAAATTACCACATAGGCGGAAACTCATTAAGTACAGAGAAAGTTATTAGGGACCTGGGGACCCAAGCTGATAGCAAGCTCTCCTTTGAAAACCACATTACCAAAGTGGTTAGAAAGACCTTCTACATAGCCCACCTCATCACGAAGGGTTTCACATCTAGATCAAGAGAGGTAATCATGCCCCTTTATTCATCCCTCATCAGGCCCATCATAGAATACAATGCCCCTTTTGGGATGTACCTTACCCGACACCTACAGCAATTAGAAAGACCCCAAAAGTATCTCACCAAGAGGATCAAGGGTCTCAAACAGATGCCATATGCTGCTCGGTTAAAAAAACTCCAGCTCTACTCAGTTGCATACCGCCTACTTCGAGGCGATCTATGCCTGACATACAAAGCTATGTCAAATCCAGAATTAATGGACATGCTCCACCTCAGTAAATCTAAATCCCTTAGAGCCACACGCTCGAGGGACTTGAACCTCAGCACAGAAATAAATAGAACTTGCTGGAGGGACAGGTTCATAACCCAGAGGCTCCCTTCGCTCTGGAATAGAATTCCAGTTCATGTGAGGCAGAGCACCTCACTGAATCTCTTCAAGAAGAATCTCGATAAGTGGATGGGGGATCGTAGGTTTGTCCCAGGGATTACTCCCGTGTCACTATTAGACAGAGGCACAGTAAACTAAACCTTAAAAGGGGCACAGTATACTCAAGTCAAGGGGTGGCGTAAGCCATACAGAATCGGGCTAGGCTTATAATTGCCCCAGGGCAGATAGCCTAGTATGAACCTATGAACCTATGAACCTAAATGCATGTCATTATTTAGTGAATTCAATCTTCAGTGATTTGCCAGAAAACCATAAATTTTATGTGCAACAGACCAAAAATATGATGCAGAAATCTGGACATTGTGTGAAAATCTAGGCATTTGAGAGGCATGGCCAATATTGTGTACATATGCTCAATAATATTCATTTAATAACGACACAACTCTTATCTGTTGGCAGATCATAGAGATCCTTTATTCATCTGCACTCCCCCCTGCATAAATGGGCGTGCCTTCATTGAAGGATGGATGTCGAGCTGGCACCTCAGCGTTTGTGAAAATCTACTGCCAATCATTAGCGGACTGGAGTTCCGCTGTGGCGACCCCTAAAAACAGAAAGACAACAACAACTCCCCCCTGCATGATATCCTGGTAAACAAAGGATGAAAACCAATACAAGAAGGGAGTTTTTTCTTCTCTTAAGCTGATTTCTGAAGTCACATTTTGACTACTGTGTGCAGTTTTGGAGACTCTTCTTTGCAAAGTAAATTGACAGAATTCTGAATGTAAGGTGACGTGTAACAAACATGGTACATGACATTTTCCCAGTTTTAAATATAAGAAACCGTATCTTGAATTGTACCTGGTAGCAAATAAACAGATAAATCAATAAATCAATACATACGTATATATACATATATATATATATATATATATATATATATATATATACACATCAAAACTAAGATGAAAGTCGCCAAGGTCAGGTACTCAAATATGTAGTAAAACAAATGTCCAAGGTAAAGTACCACAACCACCACAGCTAAAAACTAAGCAAACTCTATTAAAAATAAAGATGAGTGCTTTCAGGTTAACATAACCCTTCTTCAGATCAACTAAACAGTTAAGCAGACACATATTTAAACTGTGAAATATCCAATGAAAATGCTCCTAAACGGCACCAAAACATTTAGCCAATCAATGTTGAAATGCTAATTAACCATAGAAATAAACCAATCCTTATGTAGAATAATCTGGTACTTTAAATCAATACCTATGCCTAATAACCCACCAATGAACTAAACACAGTGGTGGAAAGAACCAATGGTATTGCTGTATTACTAGTCCATCATTATGGAATGATCTGTAGGTATAACAGGCCAAAAATCCTATAAGTCTTCCATTATCAGAATGACTATTAAAACCCATTACATGTATATTTACAATTCAATATTTTCAAAACATATTGTTATATCAACTTAATATTAAAATATTTATTAGGTGTCTCTCAATGGGCTATGGTTGTCAGTTAATATAATGTTTTATGTGTATTTAATGCCAGAATTTATGCTTAAACACACTCAAACAACTTGATGCAAACAGCTTTGCAACAGAGCACTAACTCAAATGATTGCTTTAAGGTGGAGGTTAGCAGTAATCATGGCGAAGATGGGGAGTTGCCATGGGCACTGCCTGTGCTAATACATACTATATGCCAGTTTGATCCTAGCTTTTTAGGAAGGCAAATACATTCTTAATGATAATCCATTTAGTTACCATCTCCATTTTTATAAAAGGTTTGTATTGTATAAGGAGAGTCAGGTTTCCCACAGTGCTCGTTTCACTAGAAACCACAGAACTTCTCTGGGAAAACAATGGTTGCAAATTTGAGTTCCCTTCACTTTCCATCACTCAAGGTAAAAGATCAGCTTACAAAGAGACACCACAAACTAATCAATAAACAAAAATGAGTTGGAGAGGAAGGTAATTCCACACTACTGACAATCAAAAGGAGTTTAATGTTAGTGCTTTCATTCACTTTAAAATCAATGAACTTCTTTAGACAATTCACAAACACATACTCCAGTTCTAAATAAGCCTCTCAATTACATGAAATCACATACACATCTCACTTTTAAAGCAACAGTAAAAAATCTAAAACCTATGGAGATACTACCATGTAAAAATCTGTTAGTACACTCAACAAAATTTTTTTGCATGAATTTGATATAACAAAGCATAAGAATATTTGCATAAGTACACTTTAAAGCATTTTAAATGAGGTTCATCTTTCAAGTGATTTGAGTTTTAAAATAAACTTTAAAGAACAGTAGTGATTCAATCCTGGGTAAGCATAGGCATTCAGCCTCAACTGCCATAAAAGCTCCCTTTCTTCTTTTACTTTGAGTGATGGAAAGTGAAGGGAACTCGAATTCACAACCATTGTTTTCCCAGAGAAGTCCTGGGGTTTCTAGTGAGATGAGAACTGTGGGGAATCTGACTCTCCTTATACAGCAACTTACCAACCACATGGATGATTTGGCAAGGCAAATATCTGAGAATAATGCAGGGAATAATATAATCTCTTTGGTTCCTGCTTCCTCTAATGGACTGGCTATGTCCAGGCAACCTAATATCACATATGCATCTATTTCAACGGCACCATTAAGTTTACAGGTGAATGGACTGTCAAATCCTAACATAAGTCCCTTAAACCATAGTTTTGGTAACAGCTTGAATGATGTGAGAACCACTGTGAATTCATTAAATGACTGCAATGCTAACATGCCCCTATTGAATGACTGGTTAAAAGAGCAGATATTTTTTAATTCAACAAATATTGGTGAGGTGGCGCAAAGTAACGCCGATGACAATAATGGCAATCGGACATAGTTATGAATCTGAAGTCCTTTGATCATACAATGTTGAAATACAAAAAATTGCAGATGGAAATTTACTTTAGGGAATGTATTCAAATACAACACATTCCCAAAGGACTATGGCAGTGGTGGTATCCTACTGGGTTAGTTGAGAATTCCTTGTTTCATTGCAAATTACTTTGTCTGATAAACAGGGGCTTGAGTTTTTGGAACTCCTTATTAAGCATTACAGCTCACAGGCTGAGGGTTGGAAAGATGATTTAGTGAAACTTGAGAATGAAATAAAAACTGACTGTGACTTTTTGCGCTGCAAGTATGAATATTGCTGTACTTTCTCCAGCATTGAACACATTATTTCTATGTCAAAAGAAGTTAAAATAAAGAAGTTGAGTAGGGACAAACAAGATTATGAGAATGGTACAGCCTATCCCCCTCCTCCAGTGTCTCAAGCTTGGAGTAATTTTACTCCAGATAGTCCAAATAATTCAAGTCTCAATGTGAACTGTGTTGAAAATGGAAATACTTCTGATTTATTTTCATCTAATAATGAAGGCATGAATGTAAATAATAATACACCCATTAGGCGGAGTGAACGATTAAGGGACCGCCAGCAACAGGGGCATTCATCTAATGGACAAGATTCATTGAACGCTAGAATGCAGACTTAGGAATTTCACAAGCCCCAGAGGAGGAATCAATCCAATTTTCAAGCTGGGACAAGTCACAACCAACATTCCAGGAAGCATAATCGGTGGAGGAGGTAGTGATTGAGGACTATAGCATACAAGCAAATAGGCCGACCAGGAAAGTTTGTATTTTCACTAACCGACAAGGAAATTTTAAAATATACAACTTTTCCTCTCAGCCTGTAATACCAAATTTAATTGAGACACTAGCTAAGGGCCTTTCATTTGTTCCAACTGCACAGGCTGATTTATCTAAAACTTTGTTGGATTTAAAAATGTATCTACATAAGCTGAATTTGAGTGTCTTGTTAGGTAATAATAATGGGATGAATAGTGCATTTAGAATCTCAAGTTTATTTAACCCCCCCCCCCAATGTATGCAACTTTGGTTTTGTTTGAAAAGTTGTGTGAAATGGATTTTAGGACTGTGTTATCTAGACATATATGGAAGCAAAAGACAAAACTTAACTCAAAACGAAATGCAAGCATTGCACTTGTTAAAAATGAAAAAAAGTGAGGGTTATGAAACCTGACAAGGGGAGTGGGTTGGTTTTTATGGATAAGGGTGATTACAACAATAGAATGACCAAACCTTTGTATAGTGAGGCCTATATAAAGGTATCTATTAACAAAGTTAATGGTATGTACCAGTGTGTCAGGGCTTTAATCAATAATTTATTTATTGAAGCATGCATAGACATTGACACATTTAATTACTTGAATATGGTGGCCCCTTAACACCTGTTATATTTGGCATTCCAAAAATCCATAAGGATCTGGACCCCCCCCCCTTATGTCCTATCGTAGATGGAAGAAATTGAATTATTTATGCATGTGCAAAAATTGTAGACAAGTTGAAAAAATATTTACATTCTGAACCCCAGATATGTCGTGATTCATGGAGCTTCTTAGAGGAGCTTAATGAACTGGAATATCAGAATGATTTTAACTTCCTGACAGTTAGGGATTTATACACTGTAATTCCTCAAGATGTGGGCATAAGTTGGGTTACTGAATTTATACTTGAAAAAGGAGCATATGGAGATGAGATTAACTTAATTGAGGGGTTGTTGGAAATCATGCTGACAAACAACTATATATTATTCAACCGTGAATAGTTTTTACAAAAAGTGGTGTAGCTATGGGGTCACCCTGCAGGGCTAGTTTTGCAAATAGTGTAATGGCACATTGGGCAAAACCATATATGTTCAAGAGCAATGACTTTAGGGATGAGGTATACTGGTATACTAGATACCTGGATGACATATTTTTGACTTGGAAAGGGGACTTAACAACAGTAAATAATTTTGTGGGTAGTATGTCCAGTATGACATCATTTTTACAATTCACCTCACAATTTGAAACAGAGATGATATCTTTTCTGGATGTTCAATTGATTAAAGATAGAGCGAATAAGAGGTATGTAGCAAAAATTTTTAGGAAACCAACATATTCAAATGCTTTTTCACACTTTGAAAGCTCCCACCCATACCATCAAAAGAAATTCGTAGTAAAGGGACAGCTGGTTAGAGCGGCAAAGATGGTGTCACTGAACGAGAATTTTGAGTTTGAATGTAGTACCCTCAAGAATATATTCTTAAGAGAATGTACCCATTAGAATTGATTAATGATTTAATAAGTAAAGTTCATCAGAAAAGGAAGTCAGGTTATTTTAAACCCATTTTAAATAAAGGTATCCCTTTTGAAGAATGTAATCAAACATTAGTTGAACTAACACATGGTAATAACTCAAGCAAGCTGGTGTGAGTTATAGTGTTAGTTTCACTACTGCCTTTTCTAGTGATGCTGTTTTTTGAGTGATATTTTATTGACAAACTGGGCAGTAATAAGTGAGGATACATCTATTAGAACTAAGTTAGGGGATAGACCTAGGGTGACCTTTAAGAGTGGATGTAATATTAAGGAACTCTTAGAGAGAGAAGTGACACCTTATATTCCTAACCCAGGAATGAAAAGATGTGGTCAATGTCAACATTGTAAATTTATTGAAGTAACGAAAGCATTTGAAATACATGATAGAATTTATAAGCTGAAAGGCAAATATGATTGCAATACCAAGGGGTAATCTATTTGGCCAAGTGCCAGTTATGCTTGAGTTTCTACATAGGAAAAACTGAACAACATTTAAGGCAATGTATATATGAGCACCAATACCACATTGGTAAAGGTAATACAACTAATGCCTCAGCAAAACACATTTTCAAATATCCTGACCATTTCTTCTATTATTTAGTGATAGAACAAGTGGTCAAAAATGTTAGGGGGCTCTGTGGTAAATAAAATTAGAATAAAGGGAGCTTTTATGGCAGTTGAGGCTGAATACCTATGTTTATCCATGACTAAATGACTGTTGTTCCTTAAAGTGTATTTTAAAACTCAAATCACTTGAAAGATGAACCTGATTTAAAATGCTTTAAAGTGTACTTATGTAAATATTCTTATGCTTTGTTATATCAAATTCATGCAAAAAAATTTTTGTTGAGTGTACCAAGAGTTTTTACATGGTAGTAGGTCTATAGGTTTTAACTTTTTATTGTTGCTTTAAAAGTGAGATGTGTATGTGATGTTGTGTAATTGAGAGGCTTATTTAAAACTGGAGTACGTGTTTGTGAATTGCCTGAAGAAGTTCATTGATTTTGAAGTGAATGAAAGCACTAACATTAAACTCCTTTTGTTTGTCGATAGTGTGGAATTTCCTTCCTCTCCAATTCATTTTTGTTTATTGATATGTGAATTAGTCTAAGCACTGTTTTCAGCCACAGTGGGGTCATGGGTTGGTTAATATAAGCGGTACAGAAAAACATTACCTCCAGTTACAATGTAGCAATCATATGCATCTTCGTTTCCTGTGTCATGCATTTTATATTAATGTTTGAAATAGCCTTTTTTTCTTTTCTTTTCTATTCTTTTTTGCTGCCCATGTCCTGATGCCCAATAACTGTAATGAACTTGTGTGCCATCTGCATGTCTTAAGAGTTTTTGTTTCGACCACTAACAAAAAATCTGGGACATTATTTTATGTGCTATACAGAATAAATATTTTACTAGCATTTTATCAAATATTTCTATATTTGTGTTGATTTTTCCCACTATTATATACTGTGTACTATGTACTAACATGTCTAGGAGACATGCCCATTATATGTAATGATGAAATAAGCTATCCCTTTTCATGGTGTGATAGCCATAAAGCAAATACTCATCGCTCAGCCCTACAGGCAATAAGTGAGCAGAGTAAATAAGTGTTGATCCTCAGCAGCGGACATAAGTGAGTGAGGGAGCAAACCAATTATTAGTATGTGAGTTTCAGGTTGAGGTTTTCTTCCTGTCATCTTATGCACTGCAAGACATTTGGTCAAAACCAAAGAAGTGGCATATCAGATGAAAACTTCCCTTCACAATTCCCATGACAACACCTATATTGTCTACATACCTTACACACATCGTTCCATATGATATAAAAATTATTCCATCACATACCAGCAGAAAATACTACACCACAACATAGACCTTGTTACCACTAAAATCACTCCTGATTCTGCCTTTAGTGAATGTAGTTCTCAAGTGGAAAGAATTTTGACATGGTTAGATTGACTATTATATCATATCAACATGTTATAGATGATAGAGTTAGAGTGACTGTTATATAATGAGGGTTATGGTAAAGAGGGTTATAGTGACTATTTTATTATATTATAAGGGTTATAGTGACTGTTGTATTATTTTATCAGGGTTAGGGATGATTGGGATAGAGTGAATGATATATTATCAGGGTCATTGACAAAGACAGTTACAGTGACTGTTCCATTTTATTTTCCAGGATATAAATGTATAAATGATGAGGTTAGAGTGACTGTTGTAGTATACAGGTTATAGACAACATTGTTAGAGTGACTGTTCCATTACATTATAAAGGTTATTGATGGCAGACATGAACTGCATGTTGCATTATATTATTAGAGTTATCGATGATGGGGTTAGAGCAACTATAATCTTACATTATCAGGGTTATTGACAGGAGGGTTATAGTGACTGTTATAGTATCAGGGTTATAGACATTAAGGTTAATGTGACAGCTGGATTATATTATCATGACTATTAATGATAGGGTTAGAGGAACAGTTGTATTATAGTGTCAGAGTTATGGATGAAAGTTAGAGCAACTGTTGGTTATATTATGAGGGGTATGAGTAATAGTGTTAGAGTGACTACAGTATTACATTATCAGGGTTATGGTGATAGGATTACAGTGACTGTTGTATTATCAGGTTTATTGTGGCTATTGTATTATAGTACCAGAGTTACAGACAATAATGTTAGAATTATAGCTGCATTATATTATCAGAGTTATACATGATAGGGTTAGAGTGGCTATATTATATTATATTATATTATATTATCATGGTTATGAATGATAGGGTTACAGTGACTGCTCCATTGTATTATCCAGAGTGTAAATGACAGGGATAAAGTGACCATTGTACAATATTAACAGGCTATGGACAACATGGTTAGAGTGACTGTTCCATTACATTAACAAGGTTATAGATAGCAGACATAGGATCATAGATGAGTGCTAGGCTAACTGCCCATGTCCATTTTAAGCCTAGACAATTACCCCATGGGAGAATTGAAGCCCAGTACTTTGTGTCTGTAAGGTAAATACCTTAACCAGACATGAAGTGAATGTTGCATTACATTATCAGAATTAAATTGTTAAATCTGGCACCAAGAAAGAATAGAGAGGAGTCAGAACATGTAAGTGATGGCAGATGAGTTGCCTGGCACCTGTGGAGAGACAGAAAGGACTGAACGACTTACTGTGGAGAAAGGTACAAGACCTGAATGACTTATTGTAGAGATGGTACAAGGCCTGAATGACTTACTGTAGAGATGGTACAAGACCTGAACAACTTACTGTAGAGAATGATACAAGACCTGAATGACTTACTGTAGATATGGTACAAGGCCTGAATGACTTACTGTGGAGAAAGGTACAAGACCTGAATGACTTACTGTAGAGATGGTACAAGGCCTGAATGACTTACTGTGGAGAAAGGTACAAGACCTGAATGACTTACTGTAGAGATGGTACAAGGCCTGAATGACTTACTGTAGAGATGGTACAAGACCTGAACAACTTACTGTAGAGAATGATACAAGACCTGAATGACTTACTGTAGAGATAGTACAAGACCTGAATGACTTACTGTGGAGAAAGGTACAAGACCTGAACGACTTACTGTAGAGATGGTACAAGGCCTGAATGACTTACTGTGGAGAAAGGTACAAGACCTGAATGACTTACTGTAGAGATGGTACAAGGCCTGAATGACTTACTGTAGAGATGGTACAAGACCTGAATGACTTACTGTAGAGATGGTACAAGACCTGAATGACTTACTGTGGAGAAAGGTACAAGACCTGAACGACTTACTGTAGAGATGGTACAAGGCCTGAATGACTTACTGTGGAGAATGGTACAAGACCTGAATGACTTACTGTAGGGAAGGGTACAAGACCTGAATGACTATTACAAGGTTATTGATTATATTGGTAGTGTGAATGTTGTATTATATTACCAGAGTTGTGGAAGATAGAGTTGGAGTGATTATTGCATTATATTATTAGGGTTATGGGTGAAAGGGTTAAAGTGCCTTTTGCATTAGATTATCAGGGCTATCAGTCATGTTGTTAGAGTGACCACAGTATCATATAAAAAGGAATGTGGATAACTCTATTACAATGATTGTATTGTAGTATCAGGGTTAAGGTTGACAGGATTATGATGAGTGTTACATTATATTAAAATGGTAGGGTTAGAGTGACTGTTGCATTATTGTGTCAGGGCTATGTGCAATAGAGTTACAGTAGCTCTTGTATTATTCTACCAGGTTGACTACAATAAAGTTAGAGTGACTGTTGTATTAAATTATCAGAGTTCTGAGATGACAGGTTTAGAGTGACTGTTGTGCTGTAGTACCAGGCTTATGGACAATTGGGTGGTCAGAGTGACTGTTGTATTATGTTATCAGGTTATGTATGGCAAGGTCCTTCAATGACTTGAAATCCAAAGAACGTTGTTTAATTAGGGGAGACTATGTACAAAGACACAATGACACAAGTACAGACAGCGTTTGGACTCACAACAGGGTACCCAATGGAAGAGGGTGTGCATCAGCATTCGGCTATGAGCCCACTGCTGTTCATACTGGTGATGGACTACATTAGCAAACAGGTCAGTGGGAACAGATTAACAAAGTTGCTGTGTGCAGATGATGTGGAATTACAGGCAGTTTCTGAGCAACAACTTTAGCACAGCACAGGAGAATAGAATGCAAAACTGAAAGTGCACAGGATGAATCTGAGTACAGATAGGATGGCTGTAATGTCAACAAATGGAAGAGACCAGAAGAAGCTGAAAATTGAGATAAAAAGGAAAGCAATGGAACAGGTTAACAGCTTCAGGTGTCTGGGAGGGGAGGGGAAGGAAAAGGAAGTCTGAATGAGGAGGTCTGAGGTAGAATCAGGGGACATCAGAGCAAAAGCCCAAGTATCTGAATGTAGAGAGATGGCATAAGTTGACACAACATATTGATCCCATGTAGAAAATGGGAAAAGGGGGTTGATGATGATGTTATGCAGGGTCAGAGTTAAATGTGCAGAGTAGGAGATTATTGTTTATCTACATCCTTTATGTCATAAAAATGGACAAAATAGACTTACAATTAATTTTTGCCTATGTATTTAGCATAAATATGTCACACAGCTGCCTTCTTTAGAAACATTGTTAATTGATGGTTGGGAAAAGGTTGACCTACAAATGCACTATTTTCTTCTTATTTTGTCCAGGATGTAACTTTACCTAGTGTATCCACTTCCAACTTATGCCTATTCTAATCCCAAACCATCTTCTTACACCAACTCAACATGGCTTTCGCTCTGGCCATAGCACTACTACTGCTCTACTTTCCTTCTTAGAAACTATCAATCAAGCCCGAGATTCAGCTCACCTGGTCTCTACTGTTTTGCTTGATCTCTCTAAAGCTTTCGATACTGTTTCCCATAAACATCTTCTCCTTCATCTATCAAACCTGCAGCTCTCATCTAACTCTCTATCCTGGTTCTCTAGCTACTTATTAGATAAGTCTCAGGCAGTCAAATGGAAAAACTCCATCTCCTCCTTCCTACCTACACCAACAGGTGTACCACAGGGATCCATCCTTGGACCCATGCTTTTTAATATTTTTATTAATAACTTTCACACTGCTATCCCTGATACCAAAATTATTCAATACGCAGAGGATTCATCCTTAGTCTGCTCTGCCTCAAACATCTCTGAACTGCTTCTCAAAACCCAAGCTGCCTTCTCAACCACTGAAAATTGGATGCACCAAAACCACCTCTCCCTTAACGCTAACAAATCCAAAATTCTCCTCTTCTCCCCAGAAAGTCTTACTCCTATGACAAAGACACTTTCAAAGTCCTTAGTAACTCCAACTCTACTATTGAAGTGGTTCCCTCTGCCAAACTTCTCGGTGTTATAGTCAATGAATTCCTAAAGTTCGACGTACACATTCAACAAAATATTAAGAAAACCCACCAAAAACTAGGCATGCTATATAGGAATAATTGCTTTCTCTCTCACTCCACCAGACACACTTTGGCCACTACCTACCTTTTGCCCTCATTATTATATGGAGCCCCTCTCCTAACCAACTTGTCATCCTCTATCACCGCCAGACTAGAAAGCTGCTGCAATAAAATCTCTAAATTTGCCTCCAACTGTAAAAATTCCACGCATCATTGCCTTTCCCTTCAATCCCTAAATTGGCTAGAACTACCAAACTACCTAAACTATCTGCAGCTCACCACAGTGCACCAACTTATATTTCTGCCATCCAACTGTCCTGCCCTAGCTAACATCCTTCCACCCTACATCCCCAATAGAACTCTCAGATCCGAACATCAAAATCTGATTGCTATCAATAAACCTAAAAGTCCAGCTGGCCAACTTCTCTTCTCCTTCACTTTTTGCAAGACTTGGAACTCTCTCCCTTCCTCTTTAAGAAAAATATCAAACTCTAAAAATTTCAAAACTCAGCTTTTCAAACATCTGAACACTAAGTGGAAATGCTCCTGTCTTCACCCTACCTAAACTATACAAGAATACCCCGATATCCTACCTAGAATGTAAAAAGGTGAGGCAGTGCATATAGTCTACCCCACTTAAAAATTATCCACAAACACATTGATATCCCACATGGAATGTACCCTTGCTTTCAAAATGTCCTACAATTATTTCTCTTTGAACCTCCTTGTGTAAATACTGTAAATAGATTTTCTTAACTCTCTTCTCTATGTGCTTATATAATGTGCTTATATAATGCATTTTCTCAAATTACTCTATAAGAACAGCTTTATAATTGTATAACCTTTTTAGAATAACCTTAGTGAAGTTGTATTTGACTATTTTGTAATAATGAATGTTCCTATTGTACAAAATGGTCACCTCAATGTATCACTTATATTTTTTCATATTTTGTAATTTGTAATCTGTATTTGTATTTTTGGAGCTTTTCTCCCCGGGCCTCCACTGAAAACGGGTCCCCAGGGCCCAGTGGACCTCCCCAGTAATCAAACTGGAAATAAATAAATAAATAAATAATAGTGTAAATACATTGTAATTCTACACATGTTGACTTAGTGAACCATGGCTTTACACATGCAAAGTTTAAGCAAGACAGACAAAATTCATTGCATACTCTGATGAAGACTGAAGATAAGTGGATTTGCCATAAAGCAAAGTCAGTTTGCACAGCTCCTTTGAATATTAACTGATGGTGTTTTTAGTTCATTATTATGGGCAGTATTCACCTGGATACAGCTTTGCAATGACCAGCTAACCTGAGCTCCAGATTGTTGCTCTGTTCCTTAATAAAATCTAGAGGAACTTGATTACGATGACTGCTTGAGGTAGGTAAGAGTAGCTACCGCTCAACTGTTAAGGTGAGTGGTGGTCATGATTTTACTCAACTGAATTTGGAGAGTAAAAGTAAATAGTACACTGCTTTTAGGTTTGTAAATTATACTGAAACATGCTTCTAAACATTACTCTAAAAGTCTAACTGGCTATCATGCTGACCTTTGCTAAGATGCATTGCTTCTCGCAATAATCCACAATGGAGAGTGTTCTCCCCAAAGTGTAGGAATGATGCTTAGAGGGACTAGGATTAGTTTAGTAGAAAACTTAAATTTCTACTGGAAATGTATATTTTAGTTGTATTATTTCATATGGAAAAATTCTGTTAAAAAGGATAATAACAATAACAAAGCCACAGCTGAGAGTGTGAGAGTATTCTATATTTAAAAAAAATGAATCCTGACAATTAACATTTTATTTATTTAAAAAAAACAGTTTTGATGTCAATAAAAGCCACTAACTACCTTATTGCATTCAAATCCTAATACAAGCCACTAACTGCTTCATTCCATCCATGTATGAGGGAGGTAGTAACAGTTTGTCCCCCACGTGTATGGTTACATTTTCCTTTGTAAAAGTCTTTATGATGACATATGTGCTTTTCTTCTCCCAAGACATAAAATACAGTGTTCCTGTTACCAACACTGATATTTAGATGTCCATTATTGGATATACATGGTGGAAGTGGAGATGGCACAGATGTTCTTAGGGCTCGGTCAGCAGAGTTCTTGACTAATGCTTGTTCCCAGAGATCCATACCAATACAGTCTAACCCTGTCAGAGCAGAAGTGCACAGCACTTGGTAGAGCTGGTACCAAGAAGGAATAGAGAGGAGTAGTAGTAAGTGGCAGCAGATGAGCTGCCTGGCACCTGTGGAGAGACAGAAAGGACTGAATGACTTACTGTAGAGAATGGTACAAGACCTAAATGACTTACTGTAGAGAATGGTACATGACCTGAATGACTTACTGTAGAGAATGGTACAAGACCTGAATGACTTACTGCAGAGAATGGTACAAGACCTGAATGACTTACTGCAGAGAATGGTACAAGACCTGAACGACTTATTGTGGAGAATGGTACAAGACCTGAACGACTTACTGTAGAGAATGGTACAAGACCTGAATGACTTACTGTAGAGAATGGTACAAGACCTGAACAACTTACTGTAAAGAATGGTACAAGACCTGATCGACTTACTGTAGAGAATGGTACAAGACCTGAACGACTACTGTGGAGAATGGTACAAGACCTGAAGGACTTACTGTAGAGAATGGTACAAGACCTGAATGACTTACTGCGGAGAATGGTACAAGACCTGAATGACTTACTGCAGAGAATGGTACAACACCTGAATGACTTACTGTAGAGAATGGTACAAGACCTGAACGACTTACTTTAGAGAATGGTACAAGACCTGAACAACTTACTGTAAAGAATGGTACAAGACCTGAATGACTTACTGTGGAAAATGGTACAAGACCTGAAGGACTTACTAAGACCTGAACGACTTATTATGGAGAATGGTACAAGACCTGAACGACTTACTGTAGAGAATGGTACAAGACCTGAATGACTTACTG
Organism: Protopterus annectens; assembly: GCF_019279795.1. NCBI lineage: Eukaryota > Metazoa > Chordata > Ceratodontiformes > Protopteridae > Protopterus > Protopterus annectens. The sequence continues at coordinate 275,809,832 of NC_056736.1, read as the reverse complement.
CGGAGAATGGTACAAGACCTGAACGACTTATTATGGAGAATGGTACAAGACCTGAACAACTTACTGTAAAGAATGGTACAAGACCTGAATGACTTACTGTGGAGAATGGTACAAGACCTGAATGACTTACTGTGGAAAATGGTACAAGACCTGAATGACTTACTGTAGAGAATGGTACAAGACCTGAATGACTTACTGCGGAGAATGGTACAAGACCTGAACGACTTATTATGGAGAATGGTACAAGACCTGAATGACTTACTGTAGAGAATGGTACAAGACCTGAATGACTTACTGTGGAAAATGGTACAAGACCTGAACGACTACTGTGGAGAATGGTACAAGACCCGAACAACTTACTGTAGAGAATGGTACAAGACCTGATCGACTTACTATAGAGAATGGTACAAGACCTGAACGATGTACTGTGGAGAATGGTACAGACCTGAACAACTTACTGTAGAGAATGGTACAAGACCTGAACAACTTACTGTAGAGAATGGTACAAGACCTGAACGATGTACTGTGGAGAATGGTACAGACCTGAACAACTTACTGTAGAGAATGGTACAAGACCTGAATGACTTACTGTGGAGAAAGGTAGGTACAAGACATATAACTGCAACACTGAGTGCCTGAGGCAGCAAGCATTAATTAAAGATAAGCACAACCGTATATTTCAACAGCTTGCTTCAAGTATGGGTTATGACAAAGCTGGGGCTTTCAATCTATAACAAATTGTAAGATGTCTTAAAATGTGATGGATGTTAAAATTTTGTTCACTACATACAAGTAAAGTACAGTTGTGTACACTTACCATAAATCTAGATGTTCGAGTCTATTCACTGTTGCAGTCATTACATTTGGGTTATCCTGCTGGCAGGTTGCCCTCAGTCGGCCTGAATTCCAAAGTCTTGGGTCCTGCATCGGTTGCTGTCACCTCTTCCCTGACGTCAGGTCATCAGGGGTATAAAAGATGCAGCCAACGTCATTTTATTTAGTTTTTCTTGCCCCAGATGTCAGGTGCCCCCAAAAGGGTAGGCTAAAATTATGTAAATAAGACATACATGCACCAAAATAAGCTTTACCTTCATCTATAAGCAAATACACCACCTAGGTTGTATAGATTAGAGAAGTAAAGATAAGTTCCAGCAAAATTAAGAGGGATGGCGGGTGGGTAACCTGGACTGCAACAGTGAATACACACGAATATCTACATTTATGGTAAGTGTACACAACTGTACTATGTTCTTCGTGTTTCACTGTTGCAGTCATTACATTTGGGTTGAGTCCCAAAGCTATGGTTGGGGGGATGGAGCTAAACAGCATTAGGAGCGGCTATGAGGCCCTGCAGAACTGCAGTGGCAAAGCCTGCCCTGGATTTAGAGTAAACAGGCAGATTGTAATGTTTTGTAAAGGTACGCACTGAACTCCAAGTAGCAGCCTCTAAAATGTCTTTGGTTAGTACTCCCCTGAGAAAGGCTGCAGAAGTGGCTGCAGCTCTGGTTGAATGTGGCCTAATGCCCTTAGGCACTGGTTTGCCATGCTGTGAGTAGCAGAAACGAATGCAGTGACCAATCCCCTTTGAAATAGTCTGCTTAGAGATAGCCTTTCCTTGTGATGCTGTGGCATATGCCACTAGTAATTGTTCTGTCTTTCTGAAAACTTTAGTTTTGTCCAAGTAGAATCTAAGTTGTCTGTGTACATCCAAAGAATGCAGCATTTTTTCCCCCTTGTTATGTGGATTTGGATAAAAAGTTGGCAAATGAATTGTTTGGTTAAGGGCTACACTGGATACCACCTTAGGCATAAATGTAGGCTTTGTTCTCAGAGAGTCTGGATAAAAAATGATAAAGGGTTCCACAGCCATGAGAGCCTGTAGCTCTGAAACTCGTCTTGCAGAAGTTATTGCTAGGAGCAGAGCTGTTTTCCAAGATAAGAACTTTATATCCGCAGTAGCAGCTGGCTCAAAAGGAGGTAAGGTGAGTTTTTCCAAGACATAACTGAGGTCCCATGCAGGTATTGGCGTTCTCCTTGGAGGCCTTAAGTTTTTGGCTCCTCTGGCTCCTTTTTGGCTGCCTTAATAAAGGATGAGAAAAGAGTGGTGACTCTGTATTGTAATGAGCCAAAATGGCAGAGGCATGGATTTTAATTGATGAAAAAGATAGGCCTTTGTCCAGCATCTCAGTTAAGTATTGCAAAATCTGAGGAATATTTGGGACAGCTGTATCAGTTCCTTGAGCTTGGTTCCAAGCGCAAAATCTCTTCCATTTCCCAGCATAGGATTTTCTAGTACTAGGTCTTATGGCTTCTAAAATGACACCCATCACAGCTTTACTGAGAGGTGTGGTTTGTATGACTACATTATCCGCCATGCTGCCAGGCTTATGGTCCTGAGTTGGCTGTGCAGAATCTGGTTGTTTTGCTGGGACAGTAGATGAGGTATTTGAGGTAAGGTCCAGGCTGAGCATTGGGACAAGTTCTTTAAGATCAGATACCAGTACTGGCGTGGCCAGTCTGGGACAATCAGAATAATTTTTGGTTTCTCCTGCCTGACCTTTAGGAGTACTTTGGGGAGGAGAGGCAGTGGAGGAAAGGCATATATTGATAGGTTTGTCCAGTTGAAAGATAAAGCGTCCACATTCCAAGCTTGTCTGTGATAAGTCCTTGTGCAGAGTCTTTTTAGTTGTTTGTTTTGAGGGGAGGCAAATAGATGTATGTCCGGGTGTCCCCATTTCTTTGTTATCATGCTGAAGATTTCTGGATCCAGGTGCCACTCGTGGGGATCCATGAGGTTTCTGCTTAGTTCGTCTGCCAGAGTATTTTCCTTTCCTGGCAGGAATTGTGCCTGTAGATGAACTTGGTAAGTTAATGCTGTGTCCCATAAAGCCATGGCTTGCCTGCACAGGGGATAAGAATGAGTGCCCCCCTCCTGCTTGTTTATGTACCACATGACCGTGGTGTTGTCTGTCTTTATCAGTTGTTGTCCAGGATGAAGTAGGTCCTTGAAGGCTGTCAGGGCATTTTGAACAGCTAGCATCTCTTTTTGATTGATATGTAGATGCTTTTGGTTTGTGTACCAGGTGCCCTGAATGCCTCTTCCTGCCATGTGTGCCCCCCAGGCATAATCCGAAGCATCCATCGTTAGGCTCTGCCTGGCTGGGGGTAGTGAGAATGGCTATCCCTTGTTTTGGTGACAAGCCTTTGTCCGCCATCGAAACTTCTGTTGCAGGCAGGGAATTAGAGTAATTATTGTTTCCAGTCTGTGGCAATGTTGTGTCCAAACACTTTTTAGGTACCATTGAATTTTCCTCATATGCAGTCTTACATATGGAATTAGTAAGATGCAGGATGCCATGAAGCCCAAAGCCTGCATAATTTTTCTTGCAGATAACTGGGCCTTTGTTACCATTTCCTTGAAATAGGTAGTCAGTTGCCTTTGTTTGTCTGGAGTGAAATAAGCCATCTGGGCAGTTGTATTTAAGCTTGCACCCAGGAATATTATCTCTTGAGAGGGTACTAGTTTTGATTTCTTTTTGTTGACTGTGTACCCTAGGCATGTTAAAAGTCTTATCACAAATGTCAGATGCTGTAGTAGAATGTCCTTGTTCTCTGCTTGTATGAGGCAGTCGTCCAAGTAAGGATATATTTGTATTCCTCTTTGTCTGCAGTAAGCAATTACTGGTGCCAGGCACTTTGTGAAAACCCTGGGCGCAGTAGATAAGCCAAAGGGCTGTCCAGAGAAATGGTAATGCTTTGATCCAGCTTTGAATCTGAGGTATCTTCTGCATGATTGTCTGATTGGGACATGCAGGTATGCCTCTTTTAGGTCTAAAGCCATGAGCCAGGCCTTGCTGCCCAGCATGGGCAGAAGCTGCTGTAAGGTCAACATCTTGAATGTTGGTATATCCAGGAAAGTGTTTAGAATAGATAGGTCCAGTATTGGTCTCCATGCTTTGTCCTTTCTGGGTACCAAGAACAGTCTTGAGTAAAATCCTTGTCCCTGCTCTTGCTGTGGCACTTGCTGAATATCCCTCATGTTCATGAGAGCTGCGACTTGTTTTTGAGCCTCTGCCCATTGAATTTTTGGCAGGTCTGGCCAACCGTTTGCCCTTGGCAGGGTATGGAAATTAAATTTGTAGCCTTGTGACACTATGTCTAGAACCCATTTGTCCTGGGTTATAATGTGCCAATTTAGAGAAAAAAGTGCTAGTTTTTTCCCTAAGGGTGCTTCCAGAAGATAAGTGCTTGGTGCAGGCAGGGGGAAGTCACTGGGGCTGTTTCCTGTATGATTGTGCTTTGTCTTCTACACCTTTGGAGGTAGAAGCACTCCACTGCTTAGACCTGTAGGATCCTTGCGGCTGTGATCTGCCTCTAGGGCATCTGGATCTGCCCCTCTGAGGTCTATCTGAGACTGGAAATGACCAATTCTTTGTAGGCCAGTGTCTGCTAAATCTAGGTGGTTGTACCTTAAGAAATCCTTGACCATTTGCATAGATTTGGCTTTGTCCTCCATTTTCTTTAACACCTCTTCTGCCTTAACACCAAACAATGTATCATGTTGTAAAAGAGCATCTAACAATTTTGCTTTAACATGGTCAGGCAGATTTTGTTCCTTTAACCAAGCATACCTCCTAATGACAGCACCCATAACAGCGGCCCTGCAGGAGGCCACCAGAGAATCAAACCCACATTGCAAAGTATGCTTTCCAACTTGTTCAGCTGCATGCAATAAATCCTGCATTTCTTTGTTTTCTGCACATTCAGAATTTGCCATCATTTTCTGTTTAAGCAGTGTCATGATATATTGCTGATATTTGAGCATATGAAACTGGCAATTTAAGGCCCTTATAGCCAAAGTAGCAGATGTATAAATCTTTTTTCCCCATCTATCCAGTGCCCTAGAATCCATGTCAGAGGGGGTAGGGTTTTTTGCAGTAGAAGCCTTGATTCCTTTTGGATCCTGAGAAATAGTTTCTGGGTCTGCAGTAGGGTTTTTGAAAAGGAATTTATGTGAGTCAGGGACCCTGTAGTATCTGTCCGGCTTAACAGGAGCTGGAATTAAAGAGTGAGGGGTCAGACTAGACTCCGAGAACACATAATCTACAATGTCCAACACAGATGGAATAGCTAGAGGCCTGTGTTGAGGTAGTAAAAGGAAGTCTCTGAGCCTTTTCTTAGATTCTGAAAAATCTTGGCTCTCCCAGTGGAAGCGCTCCCTCATGGTATGCAAGGTTTCCCCAAAAGAGTAGCTCTCAGGAGGAGAAGCTGAAGGAATTGATTCTTCAGCATCAGAATCCTCATAGGGGGGAAGAGAATATTCCTGATCAGAAGAGGAATCAGAAGAAATGGAAACCTGATCTGAAGATTCATAGTCTGACTCTTGCCTAGGCCTCTTATCAGGAGGGGGATGGGAACCTCTGATCAAGATAATTAAGTCTTCGGCCATTTTGAGCATCTGTTTTTTGGGCATGGAGGCCTGTCCTTGTGGCTGGTGAACTTGTTTCTTTGCCTTTAAAGGTGTTTTAGTCTTTGTCTTTGAAGTCAGTTTAATATATAATTGTTTAGGTCTGAATATACCCTCAGAAGCCGATGCCTGCTCAGCGGCTCCAGACCCATCTGAGGGAATAATCTCCGAAGCTCCAATACCTTGAGTTTCCAGTGGCCTGGCCCACTCCACGTGGGAGTCAGTAGCAGCCTGCGACTCTAAAGTAGCGGGCATCAGGGGCTGCGAAAGCACCTCACTGAGAACCGTCAAAACGGCGACTTGCTTAGGAGAAGTTTCATCGTCGGTTTTGGACCTCGGTTGACTGTCTTTTTCTTTGCGTTTTTTGTGAACTCCGGTAGTCGGATGGCTATCCAACGACATTGTATAATTAAATATTCACCCAAAATAGCTTAATGCAAAATCATACCGACGCTTAATAGTGCTTGGTTAAATCTAGCACAAAACCGACAACTAGCAAAGTCGTGGTCAGGGCCTAGGCAAGGAATACAGTAAGAATGAAAGTCCTTATGAGGTATTTGCTTCCCACAAGAAATACAATTATTAACTTTTTCTGACATCGGTCTGGAGCAAGAAAAAAGTTTCCCTAATGTAGTAGTTTTCTTTTTTAATGAAGACTTCGGATCTGAAACTCGAACACGAAAATCTCAGGAGTCGGTCGACCGGCACTTGCGAACTGTTTCTGCTTGGGCACCGCGCGGAAGAAAGACTAAATAAAATGGCATCAGCTGCATCTTTTATACCCCTGACGACCTGACATCAGGGAAGAGGCGACAGCAACCGACGCAAGACCCAAGACTTTGGAATTTAGGCTGACTGAGGGCAACCTGCCAGCAGGATAACCCAAATGTAATGACTGCAACAGTGAAACACGAAGAACATCTTGCTTCCACATTTTTCTTGAAGTCATACATTACATGGGTACATTGTTTCTTAGCTGCCTAGGTGCAGACTTTGGCCATTGCAATGCAGTAAGTTAATTGCAAGTGACTCAAAATATGTGCATGATTTCTGGTTTGTGATCTCTTGCCCTCTGGTTCATCAGCAGACATCTTGTGATGCATGACAAAACTATATTTTTGGATGAAAGGGACTTGCTTAGACTTTCTCCATCATACAGATCTTAATACCCAGCTTATAGATGGTGGCCTGGTTAATATTTAATTATATTATTTTAATTTGTATCATCTGCCTTTATATTATTTTATACATTTTAATGAAATCTGTAGCTACAGACTTTGGAGGCAGCTTTTTATGAACTTTCTCTTTAATGTACTATTAGCTTCACAGAGAGTGAACAGATGTATCACTGGACACCCATGGATAGGACATGAAATAAAGCAAAGGGTGATATTCATAGTCCAGGAATTCACAGTTACATGCCAGTTATTCTTGAGGAGTGCCGCTATGCATATATGCAAATAAGCTCAGCGCAGGATCTTCATGTTGCATAAGGAAATGTGAAGGTGTTTTGAAAAGTATACACACTTAGGGCAAAAGTGTAAAGTATCTAAAGTCAAGAATTAAGTAAATATGAAGTAATACATGAAAGCCGTGGGCTTCTTATACTTTCATATGTATTTGAATATTGCAGATGGATGAGGCTTTGCACAGTCATGCTTAAATACTAAAGGAAAGTGGTAGACTGCTCAGCTTTTATTACTGATATTTTAAAAGAATAAAAGGTTTAAAATGTTTTATATAGGGATAGCCTTGTATGGCCACCCATTTAGTTTGTTTAAAGAATGGAAAGGGAGAAAAAAAGGGCACACAACAAAGAGGGGGACACAGATGAAACACATCAAGAGGGTTGTGCTGGAAGAGTTGGTAGAACAGATGCACTATGTTTTTGTTGCTGAATAGACCCTGTATTCTTTCAATTTTTTTTATATAAAAGGGTAGAGTGAGTGGGAAATTGGTAAGAGGGTATAGGAGAAAGGATAAGGTAAGAAGGGCTGAGGAAGGGCTAGCAGGAGCCATAGTCCACAGAGCCTTAAATGTTTTCACTGTGAGATGGTAGTGCAGTGGAGGGCCCTGATGTTGAGGGGTAAGAGCCTGTGGTGGTGCAATGGAGTACCCTCATGTTGAGTGGGTAGGATCCTGTAGTGGTGCACTGGAGGGCCCTGATGTTGAATGGGTAGGATCCTGTGGTGATGCAGTGGAGGGCGCTGACGTTAAGGGGGTAGAAGCCTGTGGTGGTGCAATGGAGGGCCCTGTTCTTGAGTGGGTAGGATCCTGTGATGGTGCAGTGGAGGACCTGATGTTGAATGGGTAGGATCCTGTGGTGATGCAGTGGATGGCTCTGATATTGAGGGGGTAGGAGCCTGTGGTGGTGTAGTGGAGGGCCCTGTTGAGTGGGTAGGATCCTGTGGTGGTGCAATGGTCGGCACCCACTGGGACAGCATATCTTGAACACACTGAAAAAAGTCTTCAACTGGCTGAATTTGTCTGTCCATGACCTGCTCCAACACATCCTCAACCAAGTCCCAAAGTCCCCATTCAGTGAGGCTGGCCATGCTTCCACATGCCAGGATGCCTGCAAGACCCTTACCACTGTCCTGCCCTATAAGGATGTCCCCAGATGGTCAGAGGGTGAGTGTTTCCTAACCTGGGAGTTACATATCTGGGCTGCTCTGGAGGATTTTGGATTGAATATAAATGGGAGACAAAGAAAATAACAAAAAACAAAGGAAGGTAATAATTAAAGTAACTGTCATACATGTACATCCATTTCATTTTTGTCTAAAAATATTCAGCTTTGACCATATCTCAGGCTATCCATGCATTCCCACAGCATGCAGGGGATTGTATCCATGCATTCCCACAGCATGCAGGGGACTGTATCCATGCATTCCCACAGCATGCAGGGGAGTGTATCCGTGCATTCCCACAGTATGCAGGGGACTGCATGCGTGCATTCCCACAGCATGCAGGGGACTATATCTGTGCATTCCCACAGCATGCAGGGACTGTATCTGCATGTTCCGACAGCATGCAGGAGACTGTATCTCTGCATTCTCACAGCATGCAGGGGACTTTATCTGAGCATTCCCACAGCATGGAGGCGACTGTATCTGTGCATTCCCACAGCATGCAGGGGACTGTATCTGTGCATTCTCACAGCATGCAGGGGACTTTATCTGTGCATTCCTACAGCTTGGAGGTGACTGTATCTGTGCATTCCCACAGCATGCAGGGGACTGTATCAGTGCATTCCTACAGCATGCAGGGGACTGTATCCATGCATTCCCACAGCATGCAGGGGACTGTATCTGTGCATTCCCACAGCATGCAGGGGACGTTATCTGTGCATTCCTACAGCTTGAAGGCGACTGTATCTGTGCATTCCCACAGCATGCAGGGGACTGTATCAGTGCATTACTACAGCATGCAGGGGTCTGTATCTGTGCATTCCTACAGCATGCAGGGGACTGTATCAGTGCATTCCTACAGCATGCAGGGGTCTGTATCCATGCATTCCTACAGCATGCAGGGGACTGTATCTGTGCATTCCCACAGCATGCAGGGGACTGTATCTGTGCATTCCCACAGCATGCAGGGGACTGTATCCGTGCATTCCCACAGCAAGCAGGGGACTGTATCCATGCATTCCCACAGCATGCAGGGGACTGTATCTGTGCATTCCCACAGCATGCAGGGGACTGTAACCATCCATTCCCACAGCATGCAGGGGACTGTATCCATGTATTCCCACAGCATACAGGGGACTGTATCTGTGCATTCCCACAGCATGCAGGGGACTGTATCTGTGCATTCCCACAGCATGCAGGGGACTGTATCCATGTATTCCCACAGCATGCAGGAGACTCTATCTGTGCATTCCTGTAGCATGCAGGGTACTGTATCTGTGCATTCCCACAGCATGCAGGGGACTGTATCTGTGCATTGCTACAGCATGCAGGGGACTGTATCTGTGCATTCCCAGAGCATGCAGGGGACTGTATCTGTGCATTCCCACAGCATGCAGGGGACTGTATCCATGTATTCCCACAGCATGCAGGGGACTGTATCCGTGCATTCCCACAGCATGCAGGGGACTGTATCCATGTATTCCCACAGCATGCAGGGGACTGTATCTGTGCATTCCCACAGCATGCAGGGGACTGTATCTGTGCATTCCCACAGCATGCAGGGGACTGTATCTGTGCATTCCCACAGCATGCAGGGGACTGTATCAGTGCATTCCCACAGCATGCAGGGGACTGTATCTGTGCATTCCCACAGCATGCAGGGGACTGTATCCGTGCATTCCCACAGCATGCAGGGGACTGTATCTGTGCATTCCCAAAGTATGCAGGGGACTGTATCCGTGCATTCCCACAGCATGCAGGGGACTGTATCTGTGCATTCCCACAGCATGCAGGGGACTGTATCCGTGCATTCCCACAGCATGCAGGGGACTGTATCCGTGCATTCCCACAGCATGCAGGGGACTGTATCCGTGCATTCCCACAGCATGCAGGGGACTGTATCCATGCATTCCCACAGCATGCAGGGGACTGTATCTGTGCATTCCCACAGCATGCAGGGGACTGTATCTGTGCATTCCCACAGCATGCAGGGGACTGTATCCGTGCATTCCCACAGCATGCAGGGGACTGTATCTGTGCATTCCCACAGCATGCAGGGGACTGTATCTGTGCATTCCCACAGCATGCAGGGGACTGTATCCATGCATTCCCACAGCATGCAGGGGACTGTATCCATGCATTCCCACAGCATGCAGGGGACTGTATCTGTGCATTTCCACAGCATGCAGGGGACTGTATCCATGCATTCCCACAGCATGCAGGGGACTGTATCTGTGCATTTCCACAGCATGCAGGGGACTGTATCTGTGCATTCCCACAGCATGCAGGGAACTGTATCCGTGCATTCCCACAGCATGCAGGGGACTGATTCCATGCATTCCCACAGCATGCAGCGGACTGTATCTGTGCATTCCCACAGCATGCAGGGGACTGTATCCATGCATTCCCACAGCATGCAGGGGACTGTATGCATGCATTCCCACAGCATGCAGGTGACTGTTTCTGTGCATTTCCACAGCATATAGGGGACTGTATCCATGCATTCCCACAGCATGCAGGGGACTGTATCTGTGCATTTCCACAGCATGCAGGGGACTGTATCTGTGCATTCCCACAGCATGCAGGGAACTGTATCCGTGCATTCCCACAGCATGCAGGGGACTGTATCCATGCATTCCCACAGCATGCAGTGGACTGTATCTGTGCATTCCCACAGCATGCAGGGGACTGTATCCATGTATTCCTACAGCATGCAGGGGACTGTATCTGTGTATTCCCACAGCATGCAGGGGACTGTATCCATGCATTCCCACAGAATGTAGGGGACTGGATCTGTGCATTCCCACAGCATGCAGGGGACTGTATCCATGCATTCCCACAGCATGCAGGGGACTGTATCCATGTATTCCCACCACATGCAGGGGACTGTCATTCCCACAGCATGCAGGGGACTGTATCTGTGCATTCCCACCACATGCAGGGGACTGTATCTGTGCATTCCCTCAGCATGCAGGGGACTGTATCTGTGCATTCCCACAGCATGCAGGGGACTGTATCTGTGCATTCCCACAGCATGCAGGGGACTGTATCCATGCATTCCCACAGCATGCAGGGGACTGTATCTGTGCATTCCCACAGCATGCAGGGGACTGTATCTGTGCATTCCCACAGCATGCAGGGGACTGTATCTGTGCATTCCCACAGCATGCAGGGGACTGTATCCATGCATTCCCACAGCATGCAGGGGACTGTATCTGTGCATTCCCACAGCATGCAGGGGACTGTATCCATGCATTCCCACAGCATGCAGGGGACTGTATCTGTGCATTCCCACAGCATGCAGGGGACTGTATCTGTGCATTACCACATCATGCAGGGGACTGTATCCATGCATTCCCACAGCATGCAGGGGACTGTATCTGTGCATTCCCACAGCATGCAGGGGACTATATCTGTGCATTCCCACAGCATGCAGGGGACTGTATCTGTGCATTCCCACAGCATGCAGGGGACTGTATCCATGCATTCCCACAGCATGCAGGGGACTGTATCTGTGCATTCCCACAGCATGCAGGGGACTGTATCCATGCATTCCCTCAGCATGCAGGGGACTGTATCTGTGCATTTCCACAGCATGCAGGGGACTGTATCTGTGCATTCCCACAGCATGCAGGGAACTGTATCCATGCATTCCCACAGCATGCAGGGGACTGTATCCATGCATTCCCACAGCATGCAGTGAACTGTATCTGTGCATTCCCACAGCATGCAGGGGACTGTATCCATGTATTCCTACAGCATGCAGGGGACTGTATCTGTGCATTCCCACAGCATGCAGGGGACTGTATCCATGCATTCCCACAGCATGCAGGGGACTGTATCCATGTATTCCCACCACATGCAGGGGACTGTCATTCCCACAGCATGCAGGGGACTGTATCTGTGCATTCCCACAACATGCAGGACACTGTATCTGTGCATTCCCTCAGCATGCAGGGGACTGTATCTGTGCATTCCCACAGCATGCAGGGGACTGTATCTGTGCATTCCCACAGCATGCAGGGGACTGTATCCATGCATTCCCACAGCATGCAGGGGACTGTATCTGTGCATTCCCACAGCATGCAGGGGACTGTATCTGTGTATTCCCACAGCATGCAGGGGACTGTATCTGTGCATTCCCACAGCATGCAGGGGACTGTATCCATGCATTCCCACAGCATGCAGGGGACTGTATCTGTGCATTCCCACAGCATGCAGGGGACTGTATCCATGCATTCCCACAGCATGCAGGGGACTGTATCCATGCATTCCCACAGCATGCAGGGGACTGTATCTGTGCATTCCCACAGCATGCAGGGGACTGTATCTGTGCATTCCCACAGCATGCAGGGGGCTGTATCTGTGCATTCCCACAGCATGCAGGGGACTTATCTGTGCATTCCCACAGCATGCAGGGGACTGTATCTGTGCATTCCCACAGCATGCAGGGGACTGTATCCATGCATTCCCACAGCATGCAGGGGACTGTATCTGTGCATTCCCACAGCATGCAGGGGACTGTATCTGTGCATTCCCACAGCATGCAGGGGACTGTATCTGTGCATTCCCACAGTATGCAGGGGACTGTATCTGTGCATTCCCACAGCATGCAGGGGACTGCTGAGGACTGCTGCAGACTCTGCTGCTTTCCTCAGCACATTCACGCAAACCCAAGGCTGTGTTCATGACCAGCCAAGAATGCCTTATTTGCATAAGTGGCTTTAAACATTTGCACATTAATGCAATTTGTAGAGCTAATTTGCTTATAAAACTTGTAAATGGACCTGAATTTATATGAAATTGTTTAATACTGCCATATTACCTTGCTATTACTCCAATTAGGTGACAAATGACTTAGGAAACTGTGGACTTCATAAAGTAAGAAAAAATAATAAAATTATTGAAATTTAGTATGAAACACTTCAAATGGTGTAACATTAATGAGGTACCTTGAAGAAGTCTTTGTTTTACTGATAAAATGGGCATATCATGGCTTTAGTGAATAGTGTACCCTGTAAAACCGTCATTTCTAAGTGTATAATCATTACAAGAACAGTGGGAAATGGTTAGTGATTACTGATAAAATTATTTACTTTGATGCCATTTAGTGATTGTGCACACATACATGTTTTAATTTTGACGTACTGAAGTAGTATGAATACAAGACAGTGGTAGGGGCTATAGGAAGGATGACTTGTTTAAAAAGTGATTGCTTTACTGTTCTGAATGCATTTATGATATTGCAGACATTAGTAGTGCACAGCTTTACTTGACTGGACTGAGATTTTGCATGTGTATATACTTATGGGGTTTGTGTTAACGTTTTTATATGAGTATATGACTGTGGCCTTTTTTAAAGTGCAGTAGTAATGCAAAACAAAGAATCAAGGCAGAAGAAGAACAGCTTAAGTTATGAGGAAAATCACATCCTCATGGCAGCCCTTAGGACAGATGGGAAACTTCTGTTTGTTAACAGGGGGGCCTAAACAAGCTTGGAGGAGAAAAAACTACAATCAAGTTGTCCTGGACATTAATGCAGTGGGTGATAGAAACCATACATTAACATTGTGCAAGAAGAGTGCAAATTATATGGTAGGACATACTAGAAGCAAGATGAGGCAATGCCTGTACCAGTACTGGGGCAAGCCTCCAACAATTATCCCATTAATGCCAGATGAGGAATGCCTCTTCCAAAGGAGCCCGCAGGATTTTTTGCAAGGGGGGTGCAAACCCAGAGCCCCACCCACATAGCTCTCCTCGCCCCCTGCTAACACAGCCCCGCCCAAGTCCACCCACCCTAAGCCCCACTCACACAGCCATTCTAGTGTCCCATTACTTGGCTATTTCTCCCCATTTGCCGTAGACACTGTTCAAATCTCTGTGTGCATACTGTTTTATGCTTTAGTTCTACAATGATTACAGGCAGTTGGATTTAATTTACAACGTTTATTTCAAACATTATAGCCCAAACACTGGGACATTTACTAAACCTAAACAAAGCAATAGTCTTACAATGAAAACAGACTTTGCATTAAAGCTTCTCTACTTTTGAAACTCACATTCAGTGAAACAGCATTGAAACCCACATTCAAAGAAAATGCATCTGGCCAGTGGCAGGTTATTTACCTTTGAACTGTTTTCAAGCAATAGGCTCCTTGCACACTGTTAGGGCCATGCAAAAGTTTTGATTTACCTGATTGTATTAATTATAATATATAATTGAATTATATCCCTTGTATTATACAGCAACACTTGTTTGAGTGTCTCTGCCGAAGTAAAAGTAATCTGAATAATTCCACATTAAAGATATCTGAAACTAATGAAGGTGTTGCTAGAAAACTGTATATTTCAGTGTTTCATCTACAAAGTCAGTGCCTGCTGCCGTCAAAGAATAAATTGCCTATGTTAAATTAAAAAAATGGTAAGCTGGTATATTGCAATAGAAAATGGATGACAAGCTGAAAAACAGGTTCATAGTTATTAGGCATCTCATCCAAAGGAGGACATCCTCAGGACTGCAGCATACAAATGTACACACTGTAGGAATAGAACCTCAAGCCTCTACATTAAGATGCAAGTATTCTACTTGTGGTGCTACTAACATAGCTTTAAAACTTTATACCACAATAGAGATACCATTTGCTAAACAAAACAGTTGCACATTGTAAATGGACTTGGCATGAGCAGCAGTAAACTTCGCTTCCCTTAAAACTCACAGTTCCTTGAAAATGCACTTGAAAATAAATTCCACCTGCTAACTCTAACTTGGGCATTTCACTTTCTCTCTCTCTCTCTCTCACAAACACACCACACCCCTCAAGGCCTCAACCTTAGTGCAAGAAATCTGGACAAAGCCTAAAATAAATAGGGACAGATTATAAATATGGCTCTCATAAACTTAGAAAATTGCAAGAGTAACAGGATTTGTGTTAGTATGCATTTTTCTAAATGATATGACATCTAAAACTGAAATGTCTCATTATTTAGCAACTTCAATCCTTTTTAGGAGGAATATGGGGCAAAAATCTGGACATTCTGCAAAAACCTGGACAGCTGAGGGGTATGCTACCTCCCTCTTATACACACACACACCCCCCCCAAATAATTCTGGTCAGACTTGAATTAGTTCTGGGAAGGTTGCACTGAATGGCACCATGCTTGATCTGAAGTGGGTGAAATCCTGGTAGCCAGTGATAATAACTGTGATCTGCAGCTCAGCAATGTGGAGCATTAAAGCATTTTTAGCAGAGTATTGTTTCATCACTACCTATTGTGTTTGCACATAAGCTGTAGTTATTTCAAACAGTTGCCTTTTTTGATTACTACAGAGTACATTTACCCACCAGAGCTATTGTGTTTTGACTTCAGTGTGGAGCTTACCTAGTTGTTGCAGGGCTTGGCTTTTAAGTAAGGTAGCAATGCTTATTTACCATATACCATTAAAGCCACCCAACTAAGTGTACTAACACACAGACACTGCTATAAGACACTGGTCTCCAATAAAATGTAATGAGCTTCTGAAAATACTGTAATCCTGTCCTTTTATTACAAATACTGTCATATGCATTTCAATACCCAAGGCTTATACATATACTAGTTATGTAAATATTCTCTGCATGGCAACAACGAAAAGGCTTTCAATGTTGGTAATTCTTTAACAGTATGCTTACTAAAGCTTACTTGCATCTTACAATTTCCGACAAACTTATCTGATGTTCATTAAACCATGGCTACTTAAACAGAGCAACAGGGCACTGTGACAGCATGCAGTTCCTGAATAATAAAAAGCATAAATCAACAGTATAAAAATCTGATAGAAAACCAGAACATTCTGCAAAATCAAGGACAGATGAAAAGCCACGGTCGTATTTGTGATCTACCTTGGATGGGGTAATACTCTGCACACTTACACTGCATAACTGCTCCTTGCCTTCCTTGGACACATCCAGAGCCACTACAATGGGGGAGCGGGGTGCAACAAGTATGTCATAATTTGAAATGTCTCTGGCTGACAGTGATGGCTCTGACACTCATACCTCTCAACTTCAGAGCAAGAAATCTGGACAAAGCCATACATAGAACTAGAAGTGGGACACAGGCCCAAAAATAAGGCCAATTTTTAAATATTGCTCTTATTAACTTAGATAATAGAACAGTAGTAGATCTTGCATTAGTACGAATTTTCTGAAGGGTATAAAATCTGAAACTCAAATGTCTGCCATTATTTTCTAACTTCAATCTTTAATGACTTGCCACTAATTTGCCAGAAAACCACAAGTTTATGAAAAATGGACCAAAATGTGATGCAAAAATACCTGTCAAAAAAGGGACACCTTTTTAGTATTAACATTGTTAACTTGAGCAGCTAACAAAATAAGAACATCTACAGGCATTTCTGAAATAAAAGTAATCTATAACTCTGATCATTACAGTTATATATAATTGTAAACCCTCCACATTTTCTTCCAAAATTGCCATTTTGGAGGAGGGATTATTAGGGGAGAGCAACATTTTGAGCCAAAATTGGGGACAATTGAGAGGTTTGGATATTCAGAATCTACAAAGTGATTTGCACGTACCTCTCAACCCCTTAATGCAGGAAATCTGGACAAGGCCAAATATATTGGGGGAACATACAAATACTACTAAAAATTGCTCTTGTATAAACTTAAGACAGTCTTGCATTAGCATACACTTTTCTGAAGGTTATGACGTCTGAAACTCAATGTGTCATTTAGTGACTTCATTCCTAAATTATTTGCTAGAAAACCACAAATTTTATGAGGAACAAACCAAAAATAAGAAGCAAATATCTATTCATTCTGCAAAGATATGGACAACTGAGAGGTATAGTTCAATCGGGGCTGTCTGAGTTTGCTACCCCCCCTTACAAAATCATGGTTGAATGGAGCCTCCCCCTGCAGCCATTCCAATGTCCCATTCCTTGGTTATTTTGCCCCATTTACCATAAACACAGTAATGTGCATACTGCTTTACTTCTGCAATGATTTGGGATTTCATTTGAAAGTTTTATTTTGCATTTTACAGCACAAACCCTAATACATATCTGTTAAACAAAGCAATGCAGTCACACAATGAAAATAGACTAACATTAAAACTTCTCTGCCCTTGAAACTCACATGCATTGAAACAGCATTGAAACCCACATTCAAAGAAAATACGTTTTGCCAGTGGCAGATAAATATTAACTCTGGGCTGTCTTCAAAATCATAGGCCTCTCGAACATAACATACACATGCTCTTTGATACACCTTCCTGACTGTATTACATTATATTCCTTGTACAATACAGTACAGTTGTTAGAGGGCATTTTAAATTTATTGTTTTGAACATTTTTCCAGTAAACAATGAAACAAAATGCATACACCAATGACAAAACTGCCCAATTCAGAACATTTTCATCATAAAAAGTCTACTAAACCTTCTATAGTCCACCAGTATCAGTAAAAAATATGCACAATCTCTGAAGTAGTAAAATCCACATTAAAGAAATTTGTAACTAATAAAGAGGTTGCTGCTAGCAAACAACTTTATATGTCATTGTTTAATCTACAAATAAAGTGCCTGTTACCCTTGAAGAATAAATTGCCTTTGTTGCATGCAATAAAAAAATGATAAGCTAGTAATACCGCAATAGGGAATGGATAACAAACTGATAACAGGTTCATAGTTACTAGGTATCTTTACCAAAAGGACTGCAGCATCCACCCCCTTTACAACACAGTACAGTATCAGCAATGCATCTACTTACTGTGGGAGTAGAACCCACAGCCTTCAGCATCAAAAGCAAGTACACTATCTGTTGTGCTATTAACAATGCAAGCAGACTAGACATAATTTTGCTCCCCTGCAGCTCTCAGCTCGTAAAATCTACTCGACACTCAGCTGTATCTCTGAATGCAGCACAAGAAATCTGGAAAAAGCCAAAATTGATTGTGGGGGGGGGGGGGCAAAAACCAGGGACACATTTTAAACATTGCTTGTATAATGTTGGAAAGTTGCTAGAATAAAATGCTGCATTACCACCATACATTTCACTGCCACGTCTTAAACCCAAGGGACCCTGTGCAAAACAGTCAGAGCAACATACCACTACGCCAAATCAGCTGTTTTGTGAAAGAGGAAGACTGAAACTTAAATGGCTACCATTTAGTGAATTCAGTTCTCACCATAGCACAGCTGTCAACCTCTTAGCACAAAATACCTGAACAAAGCCAATAATGGGTGAATACAGCCCCCAAACATTCAGTGAATTCAGTTCTCACCATAGCTCTCAACCTCTTAGCAAAAAACACCCGGACAAAACCAGTAATGGGGGACTATAGCCCCCAAACATATTCAGTGAATTCAGTTCTTACTGTAGCTCTCAACCTTAGCACAAAACCTGGATGAAGCCAATAAATACCTGAACAAAGCCAATACTGGGCGAATACAGCCCCCAAACATATTCAGTGAATTCAGTTCTTACCATAGCTCTCAACCTTAGCACAAAACCTGGATGAAGCCAATAATGGGGGGGGAATACAGTCCCAAAGACAGGGATACATTTCAAATATCCATCTTGTACACTTAGAAAATTGCTAGAATAAAAGTTTTTGTTACCATGCACTTTCTGAAGAATATGAAGTCTGATATTGAAATGAGTGCCCATTTTTTTTTAAACATTTGCTAACCAGGAAAGTCTGACTTGGAAAATAAGCTAATTTTTAGCAGAGGCCCAGGGAGAAACACTCCAGACAGCCAAGAATCAAATGAGAGAACATGTAGCTGACAGGCAACAAGGACACACATACAGAAACCACAGATTTTATGAGGAACAGAAAAAGTATGAGGGAAAAACCTGCAACATTTTTACAAATGATGGTGGGTAGGGAATTCAGGCTCTTGCCACTTGGGCCCAAGGTACAGGGTTCAAGCCTTATTCTCTACCCACCACCATGTAACTCCTAGGGCATTTCACACACACACACCTCTACCTTACTAAAGCCGCCCATTTCAGTTTCTGCTCCACTAAAGCGTCCCATCTTCCATTCCTGCTTGCTTGCAAGGGTCCCATCTTCAGTAAAGTCCTCTAAACTGTCCGTTTCAGTTCCCGTGCGATGATGTCACAGCATCCTCTAAACTGTCCATTTTAGTTTCCACTCACAAATTGCGCGCGATGATGTCAGTGTGACTGGACTTCTTAAAGAAGAATGCCCTAAAAAAAAAAAAAAACTTTTTTTTTTTAAATTAAAAGATTAACTTGTCAGTAGATTCCAGGGGGGTGCAAGTGCACCCCCTTGCACCTGCCTGCGGGCGCCCTTGGCCTCTTCTCCATTCATGCAGATGATTATGCACAGATGACGATAAGACTGGAATAACCAGAGGTGGTGTGGACGCTGGCTATTAGCAGCATCTGCAGCAGCAGCAGCACTCATCTGCTCAGGAAGGTTGCTTTAAAAGCAATAACATATACTTATATAGAGAGCTGAATGCTGACAAGGAATGATTACATTAAACACATGAAAAGTATAAGCAATAGGTGAACCTTCCATGTCTGCACAGAATGATAAGCATATAACTGTGTATGATATTTCTTTATTAGTAATATTTTATAATCATTTTCACAAGGTCATCAGCAGAAATATACAGTTCCACTATACCAATAAATTTGGAGAATATCATCATCAGAATGGCTATTTATGATGATGATGATGATATTATATTTATGATGCAGTCTAAGGAAAGTGGCACACAGCCCCCAAGTTTAATGACAGGATCTCACAACATAGTAATAACTCATCAGGATTAGACAGTGCACCACAAAGTCAAGCACATGTTGACATTACACTCACACTTGTACAGGAAGAGAACCCATGAATCTTTACACCAATATTTCCAAACCCAGATGAACACATTAAGGATGATGGCAGACATTCAGAGGTTACAGTGTTCGCAGTGACACCTTTACAAAGGTGAGTCAGGCACAGGAATTTGTTACAACTACCCCAGGAAACACAGAAGAATACTGGCTGCCCAAAAGCAAATGTGCCATGACATTGATAGGACTCAGAGAACTGCCACAGAGAGTCAGCTAGAAATGGTCAGAGTCCTCCAGGCTATGTGTGTGAAGATTTCTAACCCTACTTGGGAATGGCAAAGGCTAGGGATAATGCCATGATCACAATGATGTGTAGTAAAATGGCACACCAAGCATCCATGGCCTCTTCCATTCATACACTAGTTAGGACTTACAATACTCAAAATATATAAATGAAGCACCTGAAGCCACGAACTGCTCAAACACGACTTTATTACTTCCAAAAAAATAAAAATAACAATAAGCAACGATAAACGCTTAACTTGTTCACCTCGTTTTTCGTTATCAATGTAACTTCCTCAGCAACAGCTGTAATGATACTGCTTAAAACCTCAGAGAACTGTGAAATGAAATCTGTATGTCTCATCTAACATAAGATTGCAATCATTAACACCAGTAGTGTATGCATTACCATTCTTAAGGCTGGCAGTTTCCTACAACTTAAAAGAAATAACTGACAAATTTTCATGGAAACATAGTATTAAGAAAATTACAGATAAAAATGAGTATCCTGTCATGTAAATAGACGCTGTTGCCCTTGCACCATCACCACTGCATAAATTATGATATTTTTGTCCCTGAATTCAAAAATTATTATGCATAATCTGATGTGCAGTACTTCAACAGACAACATATTTTAAACTGAGAAAACAGCCTATACTACTGGAAAAACGTATGTTATATTTTAATTCAAATGCAAGGCATGAATTCCTGTTAAACACTGAATTAACCATTTTCATTAATTGTATAAATTGAGGACATTCAGTGCATGCATACTTAGGTAAACCACATCACTAGAATTTATTGTGCAAGACAGTTAAAATATGATTATTACTTATATAATGCCTTAAGACATCACTGAATGGGAGTCAGTGAGCACTCAGGCAGAATGTTTACAAAGTGTAACATGAGTAATTGTTGTGAAATAAAAAAAGATAATTATTTTAAGATGAGAAGGAGTGTTAGATGAACAGTGACAGTAGACCGTGCACCACATACCATAGCCCACAGGTATCATGGCATGCATCAGTTATACTCTATCTGCCTTTTACCATAAAGGAAACACTAACCTGAATGTCATGGTCCATAGCTCTGGACTTGACACCACCTCCTTACCAGCACAGCCACATGCTGTGCACTAGCTTGCCACATGGGGTCCCTTACTACTGCTGCTGGCTGGTCATCATTAGTCGTAGTGGTACTGCAACTGGGAGGGTCACTGACAGCATTGGTCACTTCAGCAGCAGACTGCTACATGATTATGTGCAGAATGTAACATGCAGTATATATCCTGCATGCAATAGGTGGGTAATATTGAAGGGTACCCCCAGACTCATCCAGGTACCTTCATCTCTTCAGGAGGACAAAGACCTTCTTGATAACAATACGGATCTTAGACAGGGATGTGTTGTAGGTGTCTTCTGCAGTTCCACTTGGATTTCTCACTAGTGTCATGAACTATGGCTTTAGTGGATATCCAGCATCACCTAAAGACAAAAAGAGAGAGAGAGAGAAGGGGAAACATGGTTTAGTACTCAACAATACATTTTACCATGAATAACTGCTTAAATATTATAGAAAACAGAAAAATAATAGAGTAGGTAGTGTGAGATAGTGTGGCAGATATGAGAATCATGTGCACTGCCAGGATGCTGGGCATAGATGTTGGTGATGCATCCCAATGCATCACTCACTATCTGGCAATTGATGGAATAGCAGCCCTTCCTATTGTAGTACCCCCTCCCTCGTGAACCAGAAGGGGCCCTAATTGCAACACTGGTGCAACCCCATAAAAGGCACATGTAGCACACACAGTCCTGGTTCAGTCCTGAGATGACACTGGGAAATAGATGTACTAATCCACACATGCCAAGAGTACATCCAGGAACTGCTGCAGTATCCTCGAGGCAGAAGCCTATGAGATCTCCAACATGTCCCCAGTCTGTCTCTGAAAGGTTCCTGTCACAAGTATAGTGAGGGTTATACATACCTTAATATCAACAGGTATAGAAAGTCCAAGCATTCCTTCAGTACCCCTATGAGGGTCATACACACTCACTAAGACCCATATAATATCCCTTTTCCACTCTGAACCTATCAAGTATCTCCTAATTATCAAAGTTATAATGAGTTATTCTCTGCCTATATCTTCACCATCTTGGCCAGTAAGCACTGCTGGGGCAAGGGGCAAGGGGCTCAGCCTAAGCAAGAAACCCACACATGGAAATTGCAAAGCTAGTAGAAAATGGCATCATTTTTGTGGACTGCAAAGTAGATACAATTGGCGAGACTCCTCTTCACATAACGCATCTGAGGATGGCACAGAAGAGAAGGAAAATTCTATTCTTCTTCTTTTGCCGGTTAGGGGTTGCAACAGCGGATCATCTGTCTGCTCATGATTGGCAGTGGAGTTTTACAGTGTTGAGTTGCCAGCCTGGCACCCAACCTTCCATAGAAGGCCCACACTCACACCTAGGGCCAATTTTAGAGTATCCAATCCACCTACTGCATGTCTTTGGGATGAAACCGGAGCACCCAGAGGAAACCCACGTGACCACAGGGAGGACATGCAGTTTCCACACAGAAGGCACCCCAGCCAAGAATGAAACCGGAGAACCTCTTGCTGTGAGGCAGCAATGCTAACCCCTGCACCACTGTGGCCACCCACCAGGAAAATTCTATTATGAATCACAAATAGATGAGAGAGAATGGATAATTAAAATACACTATTTTACATAATTTCTAATTTATATCTCATTATTACTTCATTTGCTTAAGCTCATTCTTGGTCATCAGTGGCTTTTATGAATCGCAGCTAAACAGTGCTCATTCGTGTACAGCTTGGATCGCCTTAACCTGTCCACAGAATGTCAATGAATACCACCCGTGATTCCTGTAGAAATGTTCTCAATGATGTTTATGAAATCTGTTATAAATCTGGTATAAATCTGGTATAATCATTGACAGTTTATCGTCTTTGTGCTTAATGGAAAAACAAGGATATGCATGTGCAATTATCATACACAACATATATTGTATACATTTATTCTGTAATTTGTTTATGTGGCATGCATGATGTTTGCAGTTTATTCTTCACACAGTAGATGGCATTACAACTACATCCTTTTTTAAATTTACTTTGAGTCTTGTTTTCGGTGTAGTCTGTTAGGGCAGTTATGCTTTTGGGATATTTTTGCTTTTTTTCTTCTTTTCTATGCAACTTTTCCTGTTTGATCTTTGCTTATATGAATGGGGGTTCTGATTCCCTAAACAAGCTTTCCAAATTCAACAATTTTGTTGTATGTGCAGACAAACCAAATAGATTTTTATTGACTCATGCATTTTTTTATTGTGAAAATGGTTAGTAATATAGGGATTCACAGTTAAGGATGCACAAAGTTAGAGCAATATTCCTGGTCATTGGAATTACAGTAAGAAATCAATGTTGCTGTGCTTTTTGTTAAGTCCTGTTTCAAAATGCAAGACAGAGGTAACTGTAAGAGCAATTGCTCCTTTATGCCAGAATGAGAAGAATTGTAGTGGCAAAGAATAAAGGCATGATTTGTATAGGTGTCAAGCAGTCATCTGAGTGTCTGGACTTAGCATAACTATATTAGAGTTATTATGAAGTGATTTTATAGACTGCTCTAGTGTCTTTCTTGCTATTATAAAATTAATTAATTATATATGTGTGCGTACATATAAAGATACACACAAATATGTGAGTGTGCGCACATGGGTTCATAGGCAAGCAATGGGCTGTCAGTTGGTAGACTATTGCAAGCCTAATCAATAATTCGAGGTTAGGCTCAAACCCTGCACCTTGTGCCTGTGAAGTAAAGGCCTTAAGCATTATGCCACCCCACACCCCCCACAAAGAAAATTTAAAATGGATTCAAACCATGCATTACCTGTTTTCTTTCTCTAAATTCACTGTACTGACACCTTGTGCCACAGGAAAAGTGATGCTATCAGCTTTAGAACTTCAGCATCTCAACTTCCATCAATACCAAGCAGGTGCTGTTTTCATTTCTATTCACAATTGATGATCCAAGACTCAAAATACAGTGATCAATGAGTCCTGAGGCAACCACAATCTCTCTGTCATTTTGCCTGCATCCATATATGTATGAGTGTATATATAGATAGACAGACAGATAGCTAGCTAGATAGATGTAGGCATACGGACGATAATTGAATCTTCAGAGCATCAACGCTCCAAACCTCATCATATAAGTAAACAATGAAATATAGACAAAGTAACCTTAAAACATTCAAATTTAAAACTTTTTTTTTTTGCATGAAGGCAAGCATCCCTTTAGTGCCTATGTGAGTGACAGTACCCCACACCCCCGTTAATTAAATATACTAACTCCAAAACTGCACAGTATCAGGGAAAATACTTAATCTCCAATGCATGTATCAGCAATGTTTCACAAAAGTCGACAGTGTTACTGTTGGCCTAATTAAGCAGACAGAAAGCTGTCATATATCCAATTAGTCCATCAGCAGTGCAGGTGTTACCCAAACCACATCACAGATGAACAAAGGCAGGTCAAGCAACAGTACATATCACCAGAGAAAAAAACCTACAACCATGTATGTGAAAGGCAAACAACCAAGCACAGTGCCAAACAGGAGTGCTGCAGAAGATCAGCCAAGGCACATACACAAGTAGGTGTACACAGCCAAATGTGTGTATGTTACACACACATATGCCATGTCAAAGGCAACACACAGGTGTACATGTTTATGTATGTGTGTCAGTGGTATAAATGGAATATACATGAAATCAAGGTCAATACAGATACATACACCAATGACATGTAATGATATGTTCATAGGTTCATAGAAGGTTACTAGGTTAACAGCCGTAGAGCCCTTACAATCATAGCCATATTTATCCTGAGTTGCCCCAATTGTTAGTGGCTAGGTGGATGAAGTTCACAGAGGTAATAGTCTATGGTAGTTAATACCAACATCCTCTGTCCAGGAGGGACATGAGCACCACCACGGGAGTGAATTTGCTGTCACCAATCCATTGATCTAGGTTGCATTTAAATAGGGTCAGGGAAGGGCTCTGTTTCACATGAAATGGAAACTTATTCCAGAGAAGTGGCAGTCTCTGGGAGATCTATCTATGTCTCCAGCATGACCCATTTATGTCAGAGGCTAGGTTAAGATCCCTGGAGTGAGTGACCCTCTTGCAGTTTGATTTATCAATGTGTAGCATTTCCATCAGGGGCGGATCAGAGGCTGCCCTGTAAGCCAGGCACAGGTCACTCCTTAGCAACCTGTAGGAGGCAGAATACAGTGACAGGGTTTTCAGTCTTTCCACATAAGACATGTTTTGTGTACCCTGTAATTTCTTGGTGAGAAACCACTGTGGTCTCTCCAATTGTTGCAGGTGTCTGTTGAGGTACATGCAAAATAGAGCATTGTACTCAATTACTGGTCTGATGAGGGATGAGTATAATGGACTTTTAACTTCCTTAGATCTAGATGCCATGCCTTTATTTATAAGATGTGCCACATAGAAGGATTTCCTTACTACTGTGGATACATGGTGGTCAAAGTTCAGATTGCTATCAACCTGAGTACCTAGATCACGTACCACAGGGTCTACATTTAGGGAGTGTTGTCTATAATGTAATTAGCAGGGATGTCAGCTTTTCCAAAGGGAATAATAATGCTTTTTTTTTTGCATTTAGCTTTAATCCATGGCTTTGGCACCAATCATTTACCCACGTTAACCCTGTCTGCAGTATATTAACATTTTTGGGGAATTCAATGATTGCTCCCAATTTGCAATTGTCAATGAACTTGGTAATCCATAGGCCATCCAAGTTTTCTTTGACTTCTGAGAAATAAATTCCAAACAGTGAGAGGCCCAGCATAGGACCCTGTGGTATGCCACTGGTGACTGGTCTTTTGATAGCGATGAAGTCACCCACTTTGACAGTACGTGTCATGTCTGTAAGTCAGTTGGCTACCCATCTGGTAAGGTATGGGTTAATTCCCAATTAGGAGAGTTTCTGTATAATACCTGAGTGGTGGATTGTGCCAAATGCCTTGGCTAGGTTAAGATAGGTGGTATGCACTGTCTTTCCCTCTTCCAGGGTCTTGGTGACATTCTCAAAGAAGTCAACCATGTTTAACAGGCATGATCTACCTTTAAACCGCGTGGGGTCCAAAGTTCAGACATTACCTATGTCCTTGTTAATAAGGTCCATAATGATTCTTTCCATGGCATTGCAGATAGTCAAACCTATGGGCCTATAATTCCCTGGGCCAATTGATAGTCCCCCTTTGTACAGATGAATTACTGTTGCTGTCCTCCATTCTACCGGAACATAGCCAGTTCGCAGGCTGTGGGTAAACAGTAATTCAAGTGGGTCTGCTAGGTCATGTTTTAAGTTGTTTAAAAGACAGCCTGAGATGTTGTCTGGTCCAATTGATGCCATGTTTTTTGGCCTTGGTGAGTGCCGAGATGATCTCTCTTGAGATAATAGGCTGAGGAATGGTGGCAGGTATACTTTGAAGGATGACTTGAGGGGACAGGGTGAAGTTTGCTCCAAATATGTCAGCTAGCAGGTTGGCTGTTGCAGCCAGTTGAGTATCAGTGGTGCCATCCACAATCAGCTCAGCCCATAGCTAAGTAATTCCCTTTTAGATTTTGGATGTAGTTAAAGAATGCCTTATGATTATCCTGAACTAGGGAGGCTATTTTGCTTTGTAATTAGCTTTGGAGGACTTGACAAGATCTCTAATTTGTTTGTTTAAGCTACAGAGGTATTTCTTCTTCTGCTGAGCCAATTCCCTCTTGTTCTTGGACATTAGTTTCTTTCTCTTGTTGCACAGCCTGTTTATACTAGGGATCCACCAGAGTGGCTTGCTTTTTCGGCAAGACCTGGTTTTAATTCGGTCAGGTGCAGCCAATTCTATACAACTGCTTAAGTGGTTATACAAGGCATTGGTGTACACCGTTGCATAGGAGTCCATGTTATCCGCATTTGAGGGGGCTTTGAAACTTCTTATACCATCTCTTAGTAGGAGGTAGTTTGTCTTTGAAAAATTCTTAAGCATTTCTGAGCTTGATACGGTTCTTATCATTACATTGAAGGAGACTGATTTATGGTCTGATCTTATCAGGAAGGACATCACACATTCAATGCTTTCCTATGTTCATGAGTACTATGTCTAGGACATTTAAGCCTCTTATGAGTGTGCTGACTAGCTGTACTAGAGCATTTGCACTGACAAAGTCAAAGAACTTCTGAGCCAGCATGTTTCTGGTCATGCATGTTTCCCAGTCAATGGTAGAATAATTAAAATCACCCAAGAGCAAGGTGTTGGGCTGTATGGCAAGCCACTCTAGTAAGTCCAGGTATGCTGTATGCTTTTCCTCTTTCAGGGTGGGGACCTATAGGTAGCTATGATGTGGTAAGGGGATTTGCTTATAGTTAATTGGACATAAAGTAGCTCAAGAGAGTTATACTGTTTGACCAGTCTCGAGGTGCCCTTATCCTTAATGAGGATGGCTAAACCTCCTTCTTTGGTTCTTTGTGGTCTGAATGTATGGATGGCATTGTAGCCCTGCACAGCTGGGGTGCTTTCCCCACCTTTGAACTATGTCTCGGTAACTGCACAGATGTCAGCATCTTCCAAAGAGAGGAGCACTTCCAAGGAGTGCAGTTTTTTGTTTAGACTCCTAGCATTAAGCAGCAGTACCTTGAGCTTATCTAGAAAGAATTTTGTTATGTTGGTAAAGTGGTTATTTTGGCACTGCATAAAAAGGCACAATATGGGTGACTAATGCATTTGCCATTATCCAAAAGCCTAGAGGAGACAGGTGCAGCCCATATCTGGCAAAGCCATGTGGCCTGTCAACCATGTCTTCCCAGACTGACAGATATTGGATCCCCTTGGACTGACACCAGAAGATATGCCAATTGTTAATGTCAATTATTTTTTGTTTTTATTGTGCATCATCCTCGGAGAAGGTAGAATGCTGCTTAAGGCTAGGCTTATACCTGACTGTGACACATAATCTGAGAGCTCAGTCATGTCTTTCCTCATATAGTCCAGTGAGGTACTTCTTAAGTCATTCATCCCCACATGGACTATGACAGATTCCTACCAGCACTTGTGGTTGACTGACTTGATTGCATGAGTGACTTGACGGATACTGGCACCTGACAGGTAAGCTAACCATAATCCACTTCTTAGCCAGCCTGGTGAGATGAACACCCGCGTGTCTCACCATGAACATTAAGTTTGTGGTGTTATGTCTTGTGAGCTTATTTGTGGAGACATGTGTCTGTATGTTATTATGTGTTGTGGTTATTTTTTTTGCATTGTCATGTATGTAAGTGGTTTTTGTTTGGAAGGACTCTGATCTTTTGTTAAGTTACTAGTGAGTACCTCTGCATATGTGGGTTAATGTGTTATGTCCTTATTTAGTGTGGGAAGTGTGTGTGTGTGTGTGTGTGTGTGTGTGTGTGTGTGTGTGTGTGTGTGTGTGTGTGTGTGTGTGTGTGTGTGTGTGTGTGTGTGTGTGTGTGTGTGTGTGTGTGTGTATGTGTGTGCTGGCAACCTGTTTGGCATTCAATTTGTCTTTATGTGAGATTCTTGCCTCCAATTTCATAGTGTAACTGCATCTCTCACATAAAGTATTATTTTGTTTCAGGAGTAAGTGGTTGTCAGTATACATGAGACAATTGCTACATTGCCTCAGGATGCCCATGTCTATCATGTTGGCCAGAGAGATGATTGGAAACTGCGCATCTGTGACAGCAAGCTTTTACTGTATGTTTGATTAGGGAAGGGAATGGGTTAATTTGACAGGACTGTGCTGGTAATTCCGAGACTACAAGTGAGACTATACTTTGTGAAGGGAAAGGTTGATTAATAAGGCAACACTGATCAGTGCACAACTGAGAACAGCAGAAAAGTGTGGAAGGGTTTCTCTGACAGCTGTTTAGGGAAAATCTGCGCTTCTAGGCTTTTGCATCTATATTGGGCATTCCTAACCTCTGCTGCATGAAGAGCAGTACTGCACAAATGCGAGATTTAAATACGTGCAAAGAGAAACATGTTTTAAGCTAACTACCGATCAGGAAAGCAAACAATAAGCCTTCCACCAGCAATCCCCCAACACAGACAGGTAAGATCAGCACACTTCTGCCACAAGGGTACAGAAAAATACTTTCTTAATGTAGAATAGCTGGTTTGGAGCCTAGTGGATATTCTACAAAAGGGCCTTACAGAAACAGATATTTGGTGCCAGAGCCATGGGCTCAACCTCAATGCCAAGAAGTGTATAGTTATCCCCTTTGGGAAAAACCATGTACCAGTGAATTACCACATAGGTGGCAGTACACTAAACACCAAAACTGTGATAAGAGACTTAGGAACACAGGTGGACAGTGGTCTCACCTTCAATAACCACATTGCCACAATAATCAGGAAATCCTTCTATATGGCACAGCTCATCACTAAGGGCTTTTCATCCAGACAAAAGGAGGTCATTGTCCCACTGTACTCATCCCTCATTAGACCCATCATAGAGTATAATACTCCATTTGGTATGTACCTCACAAGACATCTGCAACAACTGGAAAGGCCGCAGAAACACCTCACTAAAAGAATCACAGGCCTAAAGCAGATGCCCTATGTTGACTGACTAAAAAAACTCCAGCTATACTCTGTTGCATATCGTCTACTCAGAGGTGATCTCTGCTTAACATACAAGACTATGTCAAACCCAGAGCTGTTGGATATGCTACACTTAAAGAAATCCCAATCCATCAGAGCCACACACTCCAGGGACCAAAATGCTGTCATCACAATGAACAAAACATGCTGGAGGAATAGGTTCCTGACCCAGAGACTCCCCAAACTCTGGAATAGACTGTCCATACATTTCAAGCAGAGCGCCTTCTTGGCCCTCTTCAAAAGGAACCTTGACAACTAGATGGGAGATAGGAAATTTACCCCAGGGATCATGTTAGTCACCCTGCTAGACAGGGGTCCAGGGAACTAAATATTGTGGGAAGAAATAGCCAGGGAATTGTTATGGCTAGGCTTGTATAGGCCCTAGGGCTGATAGCCTAGTACCAACCTATGAACCTAAAAGTGTAACAAGCCCACACAAACTTCCTACAACAGCTGTAGAACTAACAAATACTGTGTAATATAGGGCAATTAAGTACTTAAAGCAGATGGTACATTATTTTTAACTGCTAAAGTACAGTCACAGTATATAAGAGAAGTGCAAAAACTACTTGGGAGCCCTTTTGTGTGCTTCTCAGCTCAGCTAGACTAGGTAAACACCTACTGCCACTAGATGAATAATCCCAGTCCTCGTAATGTAAAAGCACAGTAAAGGAGTGTCCAGAGTGAAATGCTCCCACAAACAAACTTAAAGGTACAGATACAGGAGTGTATACTTTAAATAGCTATAAAATGTGATTATTCAATAAAACTACTTTGCTTTGTATAAATGAGCCAAGAGCTACTCAATAGTACAGAATTTATAAAGGCACTAAAATCAAGCTGACTAATAAGCCCTCTGGCCAATAAAACTACATTCAGAAATCTCAAGTGTTTCCCCAACCTAAACAGACCAGGCTACCTCCCAGTGCACTAGATGGAAAATCCACTGACCTCTTGATGTAAAACAAGTGCTTGCTAGAGTATAAATTGTCCAACAGCTAGCTAGATAATGAATTCAGATCAAGTAAATCAGTAGAACAATGAGAGGCAAAATGGACTTTTTAATATAACCACAAGGAAAGGCAAATAATTAATTCAAGATATCAACAGCAGTGTAGAAAGGAAGGCACTTATTAAGGTCAATTTACAGTAGGGATGGGCATCTTAAAATCACCAGGTTTAAAATGCAAATCACGAAGGGGAAAGCAAGTGGGAAAAACTAGGAGGTAATCACCAGCAGTGCTTTTAGTTTATGCAGGCTTGAAATCTGTTTAGAAAAAGACAAAGACGCAGAAATTCACTGTGTATTTAAATATTACTCAAGAAACAATTTAACCAATGAAAAATATATGAAATGTGCAGCCTGGATAATTTGGGTCTATATCATATAATTGAATGTTGATAATTTGAACGCTCTAAAGAGTGAAAATGCCAGAACTTGAACTCCTTATTAATATTCCAATCTTCACTGTACTGCGACCTCAATAAAAAAACTTCGAGTTCCGGCATTTTCACTCTTTAGAGCATTCGACATTGTCAGCATTCAATTATATGATATAAACTTGATAATTTAGTATCTATCTCTCACAGAGAACAAAAACACCAGGCCAAGCAGATTTCTTAAAACAGAAAAAAATGAAGCAGGTAAACTGAAAGAAGCTCTATCACTCACAGCTAAAAAAAATCTAACAAGACAGAATATTGAAAATAGCAGGCTGTGTACATGGGTGTGAAAAAATGCATTGGGTAACACACAAATAGAATGAGAACACGGACGTATTGCAAGGATTAGCCAGCAGCTTGTGTGCACATGGCCTACATTGTAAAATGCCCATCAAAAACCACAGCCAGACATATAAGTGTGCCAAACCACACATCATAAACAACAGTCACAGCACTTACATTTGTATGTAAATTGTTCACCTTATAACCTGTGTCTCAAATATACATAACAAACTGTTCTTTATGTTGTGGATGCATTTCTAAAAAGTGTATGCTAACAAAATGGATCAAAAATACAAAATACAGCAACAATATAAGTTTTATACACAGTTGTAATGAGAGCTACTGCTTGCTGATTTCAGTTGCCTTACTGATGCACGATGAGTATTCCTGCATTCTAATCAATAAGCATGTATTTTTGAAAAGTGCAGGCCTGAAAACACTGGAATATGCATCTCAGTTCATAATATACATGAAATATTCAATATACCTCTCTCCCTCCTCTGCTGTTCAAGCCTGTGCATCTGCTCGATGCACATCACTCTCAAACCTATGAATCCACTGGATGCACATTACTCTGCTCTGAGTGTGGTCCTCATTGTCTGAAATAAAGAAAGAAAATATTTAAAAATTATTAATTAAAGAACAAGGATAAACATTTCACAACATACTTTGTAGATGCTTATTCTGAAGAACCTTAGTTTAGCACAATAGTCAGCTGGCATTTTAACATTCAGGTGTTAACATCTTTTAACACTGATTAGAGAACATGCGATTCAGTCCTGCATTCAAGCTCTAATCTTGAAACGTGTCTACCTACCTAACACATCTTAACTGTAAAGGCACGTTTTCCAGGCATTGAAAACAGTTAATGTTATGACATCATCCTGATGGGGGATGGTATACTAAGAATGAACTTAGCTTAGGATTGTTAATGTTAATGTTAGCCCAAAGGTTCCTGGAATTCATCAACTCAAACACGATGGAACAACTAGTCACCTCCCCCACAAGGGGAAATAATATACTTGACCTGATCATCACAAACATGGGGACAAAATGCTCAACACCAGAAGTATACCCCTCACTAGTGAGATCAGACCATAAACTAATAACCCTAGATATTCATATCCCACCTCCACCCCCAGCACAAAAGACCACAGTGAGAAACTTCTCAAAAGCCGACTTTACACTCCTTAGGACTGAAATGGTACCCTTCAAGCCCCCTGGGCCAGTGGAAACCACATCCCACACTGCTGAATCTTTCACAAATGCTTTCTACGGGCATCTCCAAGAATGCATGGATCATGCAATCCCAAATAAAACCAAGACCCTTTCCACCAAAGGCAGGCATCCTATCTGGTGGACCCCAGCCATAAACAAACTTTATAACAAGAGAAGGAAGCTACTGCAAGACAGAGCAAAATCCCATAAAGAGAAGACATCCTTGATCAGCAATAGCAAAAAACTACGTTTGCTAATAAAATCATCAAAGGCCAACTTTGAGAGAAAAATCGCTAGGGACACTAAAGATAATCACAAGGCCTTCTTCAGTTATGTTAGAAACCTGGGCGGAAACCCTCAGTTATGTGCAGAGTTAGTTCATAATGGCAAAAAATACACTGAACCCACAGATATTGCCAACATACTGGCAGACAGGTTCAGTGCAAATTTCTCCCCTCCCTCTCCCCCAAAAGACAAAATAAATATCTCAGCTGAATGCAGACCCTGGAAACTACTGCCCCATAAGCTTGACCAGCCTGGTCTGCAAAGCTATGGAAAGGATCATTATGGAACTCATAAACAAAAACATCGGGGACCTACAGACAATTGACCCTACCCAGTTCGGCTTTGTAAAAGGCAGATCCTGTCTTTTAAACCTGGTGGACTTTTTTGAAACAGTCACTAGAGCCATCGATGAAGGCAAAGCAGTTCATACAGCCTACCTGAATCTGGCAAAAGCCTTCGACACAATACCCCACTCAGACATCATAGACAAGCTCAACAGCTTAAATGTAAACCCATTTGTCACAAGTTGGGTTGAAAACTGGCTAAAGGACAGAACCCACAAAGTCAGAATAGCTGGAGCTATGTCAGACTCTAAGCCAGTCACAAGTGGAGTCCCACAGGGCTCTGTCTTGGGACCCCTCTTGCTCGGCATTTATTTCTCAGATGTGCAGGCAAACATAGAGGGTTGTGGCTGACAAAATTCGCAGACGACTGCAAATTAGGCGCCATAGTCGACACACCAGCTGACACATGCATCCTCCAGAAGGGCCTCACAGAAACAGACGACTGGTGCCAGAGTCATGGCCTTAAACTAAATGCCAAAAATGTATAGTCATCCCCTTTGGAAAAAACAAAGTACCCACAAATTACCACATAGGTGGTAATCCATTAAGTACGGAAAAAGTAATCAGAGACCTGGGAACCCAAGTTGACAGTGACCTCTCATTTGACACCCACGTCGCCAAAGTGGTTAGAAAGACCTTCTACCTTGCCCACCTTATCATGAAGGGATTCACATCCAGATCAAAGGATGTCATTGTACCGTTATATTCCTCCCTTATCAGGCCTATGATTGAGTACAATGCCCCATTTGGTATGTACCTCACCCGGCACCTGCAGCAGCTGGAGAGACCCCAAAAGTACCTTACCAAGAGGATCAAGGGTCTCCAGCATATGTCATATGCTGCCAGACTGAAAAAGCTCCAGCTCTATTCAGTAGCATACCGCCTGCTCAGAGGTGATCTGTGCCTTACGTACAAGGCCATGTCCAATTCAGAATTAATGGACATGCTCCACCTCAAAAAATCCAAATCCATCAGAGCCACGAGAGCTAAAGATCTCAACCTCAGCACAAATATGAATAGGACATGCTGGAGGGACAGATTCATAACCCAGAGGCTTCCCGCACTCTGGAACAGGATACCTGTCCATGTTAGGCAGAGCCCCTCACTGACTCTCTTCAAGAGAAATCTGGAAGAATGGATGGGTGATCGTAAGTTTACCCCGGGGGTCATCTCTGTGTCATTGCTAGATAGAGGCACAGTAAACTAAATTTAATTTAAACTGTACACTTTTGTATCATTACATGGGGTGGCGAAAGCCACATACACTTTGGCTAGGCTTATAAATGCCCTAGGGCAGATAGCCTAGTACTATACTATGAAACTATGAAACTATGACATCATCCTGATGGGGTTGGTATACTAAGAATGATCTTGGTTTAGGATTGCAAACTATGAACATGTGCTGCTCACTGTAGCTAAACTGTTTTCAAATTACATTCATGTCAGCACTGTGTTCTGAGAAATTAACAGTAATTGAGATAATCCGTTCCTTATACAATGTGACAATGTCTCGTAACATCCAGCTTGCATGAACAGAACCATGCAAGCTGCTGTACATTATGGACACAGAAAGGTATGTGTGAGGACCATTATTCCTTGAAATTGCACATCACTAGTTAAATACATACATCTTCCCGGCCCTTCATTGGACTATTAGTGGGCCCATCACTGTCCCTCAAAATTATAGTTTGAGTCTGTTGTACAGTTGACTTCAGTATTTCATGACAAAACAGTGTTTCACAGCATTCTAATACAATATTAAGCCACACAAAATCAGTGTATGGAGGTTGCAGAACACCAATAAATATCCAGATATTCCAAAAGGGTTTATTAACAAGTAAAAAATCCAACATAAATTTTTTTTTCCACAATGTGACTTCTTCTTCAGATTTAAAAAAAAAAGTTCAAGTAGTTTTATTTTAAAATTGTGTCTTCAATTTTCATTTCAACATTCATTGATTGTCTGATTTAAAAGAAAAAAAAAAAAAAAAAATACATAAAGAATATAAATAATTGTTAAATAATATTATTGACAGCATATGATATATAGAAAATTGTAAAATAAAATAGTTTCTCTATGCTCTAGTTTGATTTCAAGGTCCACCTCTGTCTGTGGTCTTTGACTAGTTTCAAAAAAAAAAAAAGGTATATTTACAGGACATGTAATGAGATGTCTATAAAAAAGGGAATTTTTTTTTTTTTTTGCATCTCATATGTCATGGAATCCTTCTTTTCCTCTCTACATTCCATGTTTTGCCCATGTAAAAGTTTCTCTTGATGAATCACATACATTTGCATACAGGGACCACATCATTATGTGAATAAGAGTGTTGTTCCAACAAGTTTTTTATATTTCTACCCCTTTTAAAAACTGTCCTCACGTTCTTGTCACTGAGGTGTTCCAGGTCTGTAATCTCTCTAAAGTTGTCCCATTCATTTTTTATAATATTCCTGATTACTCCTGAATTGGCACTATACTCAGTTATAAAAGCTTTGTTAAAATCAATATTGGATTCAGAATTGACAATGTTACTAGATGTATCCCCTATGCCTAAAATAGGCTTGTATCTTGCTTTTCTGCCTAAGTCCACTTCGTCCCTAACGTGGGAGATAAATTTGTATGGGTAACCCCTTTCTTGAAACATATGAAATAGTTTTTGACATTCTGACTTATAATCTTCTTCCTCTGATGTCATACGGGATAGTCTGACTAGTTGTTGATGTAGTGGATGACTACTGTTGAAGTGGATGTAACTATTAGAAAAGGTAGGTTTCCTGTAAATATTAGATCTGAATTTTCCTGTTTCTATGCTTAATAGAACATCTAGATATTCCACCCTTCCTTCCTGTATTTGATGAGTAAAAGATAAGAAAGAGGTAGTGGAAGCTAGATATTCCATAAAAAGAGTAATTCTTTCTGATCTCCTGGGCAAGAACTCTGTCTCACATTCATAACCCCTGTCCCCTTCCAAACTTGTACCAGAACAATTTCCAACCAATGAAACTTTCCTGATTCTGGAACTCATGGAATTGGTTTTAAAAAATAATTTCTTATATTTTTCAGGTGAATATTATAAACAGACTACGGGGGTTGCCATGGGGGCCAATTGTGCCCCTACATACGCTGATATCATCTTGTCAGTTTGGGAAAACAAGAAACACTGGGTGGCATATTTTAGATTCCTGGATGACATTTGTATTTTTTGGACAGGCCCTGACCTTACTATTACTCTTTTTATGGAATATCTAGCTTCCACTACCTCTTTCTTATCTTTTACTCATCAAATACAGGAAGGAAGGGTGGAATATCTAGATGTTCTATTAAGCATAGAAACAGGAAAATTCAGATCTAATATTGGACCTATTAAGCATAGAAACAGGAAAATTCAGATAATATTTTGCAGAGCCCCTTTTCTAATAGTTACATCCACTTCAACAGTAGTCATCCACTACATCAAAAGAGAGGTATAGTCAAGGGACAACTAGTCAGACTATCCCGTATGACATCAGAGGAAGAAGATTATAAGTCAGAATGTCAAAAACTATTTCATATGTTTCAAGAAAGGGGTTACCCATACAAATTTATCTCCCCACAGGGACGGCGGAGGACTACTTAGGCAAAAGAGACAAGATTATTTTTTTTTTTTAGGGATAGTAACATCATAATTTCTTTTCAATTCAATATTGATTTTTAACTTTTTTTTAACAAAGCTTATAATAGTGCAGTTCAGTAATCAATCAGAATAATATAAAAATGAATGGGACAACTTTAGAGAGATTACAGAAAAACTTGTTGGAACAACACTCTTATTCACATAATAATTCCAACAAACATCCAGGCACTTATAGATGTGGTCCCTGTATGCAATGCCAGTATGTGATTCATCAAGAGAAACTTTTTCTTGTAGCTAGAAACAAACCCCTTAGGTCCACAAGGTTTTCCAATTGTAACAGCCAGGGGGTGGTCTACTTGGCTATCTGTTTGACATGCCCCGCTTTCTACATGGGCAAAACAGAACGTACACTCAAGAGAAGGATTTACGAGCATACATATGAAAGAAAAAAAAAAAATCCAAGAATGCCCCATTCTACATCACATCCATGTCCACACCGCTTTTTGCGTTTTTTTTTTTGTATTGAGAACCAAGACTACAGAGGTGGACCTGGGAGAACAAAAAAAAAAACTAGACATAGAGAGAAACTATATGCAGATTTTTCTTTTTTGTTAATACAATATTAACCTACTAAGTTCCTCAGACATATAACAGGATTTTTCAAGATATACTGACACAGCTGTTACATAGCTGATGTTAATGGAATGTTACGTATTATAACTATATCAGTAGTAATTCAATGAATAACTAAGTTATTTACAACAACTTTCAAATTATAAATTAATATCAATAAGTGTAAAATGCTTTGCTAAAAGAATGCTATGTTTATATGACATCAGTAAAACAGTTTAAGATATATGTGTTCCCTTTCAAGACTTGAACACACAGTGCACAAAATGCAGACATACTGGCCTACATCTTAATAAGCTGAGCTAACACTCAACACATGCTACTCATAAACAAACAGGTACTGCTCTTTAAATACCATTGTTCAATAACTGATGTTGTTAGGCTGTTACAGATTATGGCATTATTTCTAGGAAAAACTAGATCAGTAAGTCGTTACCATGCACAACATAAACTGTAATACAAACTATTGCAATATGATTTTTAAAACAACACTATGGGTGAAGTTACCTAAGGTAACGTGGTTTTGAGCTCAAAACACACCAAAATGTAGACATGCTGGTCAGTTGTTTTACAGACTGATCTAAATTGTACTAGGGTTTCACTGTAGACGGCAGTTACTGCAGCTGTTTATTAGAAATCCTGTGACGAATGGCAGAATACAGAAAATGTATGCAATTTTTATACTTCTCATAATGAGGACATAATAGCTATCAACACATACAAATTACGAAATAAATATATTTAACAAATGTTATGGCCATTAATTTGTACATTAATTAAACGTATCTGTGAACTTGTGTAGGAAGAATGATGTAAGTAAGTTATAAACGTTATGTCTTCCACCTTGTAATGGTCCAATAGGTGATACAGTGAGACTATAATGGGAAACTACAAAATGTGCAGTCATCAGTGGCCTAGGTGCTATAGGCATCAGTGATGTATGAGGACAGTGGCTATGTGAAATTACATATTTAAATGTTGTGAAACATATATGTCACTCATCTTGTACATCTCAATAAGACGATGAGGTTCAGGTGTTCGTTTAAGTAGTTTATTACATACAAATACATCAGAATGGATGGCAGGAACATGAAACTTAAATGAACAAACCAATTGACCGACTAGTACATAAATGTATGCAATCAGTCTGGCTGCTCACTCAAAATGGCAGTCTTGCTTGCAGGTGCTCAGTACTTATATGCATGTGCCCACTGAGTGGGATGCTTCTTAAAGGTATATCACACACTCTGATCTACATCCTCCCTCTTTACTGAGCTGTCTCATATAGGCAATGACATTTGAATAGACATGCAATTATACAGACAATAATAAACAAAACAACAGTCATGTCCAGATTGTCGTGTATCTGGAACTAGGTCTGGAAATGCGACCTGATCTCGTGATGTAATAGTTAGGACTGGGTTTAGCAACAGACACGGTCACTGTTGAATGTTCTGCTTCAGGATTCTCAGGAATATTCTCTGGAACACGGATTGCTGATGGAATGTCCTCTGGAACAGGAACATTGGACAAGTCACTCTGAGAATTAGAGTCTTTATTACAGGCAAGATGCTGTAACACTGGCTCAGACACTGGTAGAAGATGCTTCCAATTCTGCCTAAATTCCATTCCTTGCGATTCCACAATGTACAGTCTGGGCTCTTGACACAAACTTTTCACAAATCCAATGTGATTAAAACCTTTTGACGTCTGCATCCACACTTTCTCCCCTTCTTTTAATGAACTGAGCAGTTTGCTGGTCTTGTCATAGTAGGACTTCTAGGACAAATGCTTTTTCAACAGTTGTGCTTTCACTGGTTTGTTGTTCTTACCACATGGAACCAATAAATTGTTACTGATTGGTAATGTGGTTCTGGTTTGTCTCGACGTAAGTCTCTGAGCAGGTGAGCCAAGATGATTATCAATAGCAATCTTTCTGAGATTTAGTAAGTTTAGAAAAACATCGGTATTGTCATGTTTGGATTTCTCTAATAGCTGGTTTGCACTCTCAACTGCATGTTCAGCCAAGTCGTTTGACTTTGGGTATTCAGGACTACTTGTAATATGAACAGAGTATCACATTTCAGCAAATTGTTTGAACTGCTGATTTGTAAACTGTGCACCATTGTCAGAAAAGACACTACATGGACTACCATGAACAGAAAAATGTCTCTTAAACTTAGTAATGACAGTATTGGAAGTTAGGTTAGGAAGTAGGTCAATCTTGAACCAATTTGAATAAGAGTCTACTAACACCAAGTAATGTTGACCATTCCACTTGAAGACGTCCGTGGCTACTGTCGACCAAGGTAGTTCAGGAATCTGGCTTAACTGAAGTGGTTCTTTTTGCTGATGCGGCTTTGTACTATTACAAACAGAACAAGATGAAAGTATTTTCTCAATATCCTTGGACATAGAAGGCCAAAATACTAGTTCTCTTGCCCTTCTTTTGGTAGAATCAGTCAGTGGGTGGCCATGATGCAAGATCTGAATGTACTCTTGTTGTAAGGATTTTGGATCAATCACTTTTGCACCTTTCATGATGATACCATTGTCTGACAAAATCTCATCTCTATATGGAAAATACTGTTGCACTTATACTGGTAAACAAGATTGTTTTGAAGGCCATCCTTGGCTGATAAAGAGGTTGAGCTTCTGGAAAATTGGATCTAAAGCTGTGTGAGATCTAAGCTCATCAAGACATGGGAAAGAAAGATTTCTCACTTCCATGACTTCAAAATCAGATTGCTCATTGTCATGCTGTTCAGTGGTTTTCCTGGGTGATCAGGACAAGGTATCTGCAAGATAAAGAAATTTGTCTTTTGTGCAAACAAGATTGAAATTGTACTTTTGCAATTTGAGCATCATGCATTGCAATCTGGCAGGAGGAGTATGCATTGGCTTTGTCGGAACAGTTACTAGAGGTTGGTGGTCAGTTTTGATCTGGATAGGTCAACCATAAATATAATTATGAATCTTTGAATATGCAAACAATAGTGCCAAAAGCTCTTTCTCAGTCTGGGCATACTGCATCTTCATTTGGGTAAGAGTTATTGATGCATAGGCTACTGGTCTGCCCTCATGAAGAATGACAGCACTAAGACCAAACTTAGAACAATCACAGGAAAGACTAACTGGTTTGTGAACATTATAGTATCTTAGAGTTGGTAGACTGGCAATTCTCTGTTCCAGGACATCAAATACTCTTTGGTGTTGTTCTAACCAGACCAAATTACATCTTTGCATGTCAGCTCTCGCAGCAGTGTTGTAAGAAGGCTTAAATTTGGAATGAACTTGCCTAGAAAGTTGACCATGCCAAGGAAATGTTGTAAGACTTGAACATTGTCTGGAGCTTGCATCTCAAGACTAGCTGTTTGCTTGGATGGATCTGGTCATAAGCCTGAAATAGTAAACAAATGACCAACATAAGTAATTTCTCATAAACTGAATTTACACTTCTGAGGATTCACCTTAAGATTCATTTTACAAGCTCTTTCTACAACTTTCCTGAGGTTTCTATCATGTTTGACTTCACTATTGCCTAATACAGGAATATCACCTACTATTATAGCACATGGATAGCCAGAACAAATTTGTTCCTTCACACATTGAAAGACTTCACTGGCAGAATGTATTCCAAATGGCATTCACAGAAATCTGTACCTTCCGAATGGTGTACTGAATGTGGTTAGCAATGAAGATTTTCAATCAAGCAAAATCTGCCAAAATGAACTCTTTGTGTCTAAGACAGAAAAAAAACAGTGCTATTTGGCATGATGGCAGCAACCTCCTCAACTGTGCGCATTGGATGATGAGGTCTTTTTAATGCTTTGTTCAATTCTCTTGGATCAATACATATTCTGATATCATCTGAGCTTTTCTTATGAGCTACGACCATGGAAAATACCCATTCAGTTGGTTCTTCTACTGGACAAATTACTCCTAGCTGCACCATTTTGTCTAACTCAGCTTTGACTGTGTTCTACATAGTTACCAGAACTTTCCAAGCTAGTCTGATAAGTGGGCTGACCTCTGGGTCTAACTTCATTGAGTACACAACTGCTAGTTTGCCTAGTTTGTCTTAAAAAATATCAGCATATTCAGAAAAATAGTTTGGGTGAAATTTAAGCTGTTCTCATTCAAGCTTACATGGCATACCTCTCTGTTAAATGAAATCAGTCCCATTTTCAAACTGTCTCCAAAGCCTAATAATGACTGCACATGTCTCTTGACTACATAAAACTGCAAGTCATAGCTGTTCCTAACAGAGTAACACAAAAGCACTACTGAGCCTTTGGTTTGAATCTCTTCACCACCATAAGCAAAAAGCTTCACACACTTTGTCAGATCAAGTTGCCCTGCAGCTCTTACTCTAGCAAATGTTTCTGCTGACATTGCACTTTGAGCCAGTATCTACTTTGAGCTCTACGGGACTCCCATTAATCTGAACAGTTCAAATAACTACATTCTTTGCCCATAAATCTACTGCATTAACTGTTTCGCTTAGCATGGACACACTATCAACATAAAATTATGGTTGCAGCTTTCTAATTGATCAACTTACCTGTTAGTGTATTCTCTTTTATTAAAAGCATATGCCTTGTTTGATTTATAAAACCTTTCAAAATTATTCCACTTATTGCAAGAATGGCACTGCTGGCCAAAAGCTAAGCACTTTTCTTGTTTGGTTTTGTGATTTCCATCACAATTAAGACAGTTGACTATGAAGCTAGTTTTAGGTTTTGCTGAGTCAGCCCTGTGCTTTGCTGCATGTACCTTGGGCCTTACTGAAGTAGCTCTGGATTTTGCCTTAGCTCGAGGTATGGGTGCCATAGAATTTAATAGAAGGGCTCTGGGCATGGCACTGCCCCTTGAGTTATATATCTTAACCTTATGCTGCATACTATCTACATGAGCTTTGGAAGGTGCTGGAAAACTTGCCTTCTCATTTGTAAGTATACTTGTGTGCCTTTCTTTAAGCTGTCTTGAAGCAAAATATTTCTCACTGTGTCATTCTTAATACCACACACAAGCCTGTCTCTTATCAACTCATCCCTCAAGTCACCAAATCTGCACATTTTAGCCTTATTTCTCAAGTTGGTTATATATGCTGCATAAGTTTCACCAGACTTTTGATTTCTTGTGTAAAACA
This sequence comes from Protopterus annectens, assembly GCF_019279795.1. Taxonomy (NCBI): domain Eukaryota; kingdom Metazoa; phylum Chordata; order Ceratodontiformes; family Protopteridae; genus Protopterus; species Protopterus annectens. Next base: position 275,766,947 of record NC_056736.1, on the reverse strand, counting down.
AGTGTCTTTCCATTGTAACATTCATTTAGGGGTTACACATTTATCTAAATTTACATTTTAAGCATTCATGGTCTTCCCACATTTCAGCTTGTACCACAAAATGGCCACCCCCCCCCTGCAAACACAGCAGGTGCATACACAAATGAATGCTCTCTTTCAATGGTTTCTGAACCAGTTAAATTAAGCAGAATAAATGCCTTTCTACAGGCATCTTTGTCAGAAAAAGCAACCTGTATGAAAATATTGTATTCTTGCTCAAACACTCTCCAATTTTCTGCAGTACTGTTATCAAACACAAGTGGTATGGGTCTGCAAAATCCTTCTGCCATGCCAACAGATTATAGTAAAACACAATGCAATCTTGACCCTTGTAATTATGTACGAATATGCACACACACACACCAGGTACTTGTAATAATAGTCAAATGCACAAGAAACTCTTTAAAAGAATGTATTTTGCAAAATATTCTTTGAAATGGCTGTACTTTGCAAAATAACTGCACTGTAATACTGCACACACTTGTAAACACTTTGCACACTTCAGATTTTTTGAATAGCTTTAGCTAATGCGAAAAATTAGCACATAGCAAAAAAAGTGGTCAGTTTCCCTTTTTTGTACATTTTATATAATTCAGATATTGTTTCAAACATTTTCATAATTATTTTGAATATTTTTATCAATATGCCACAGTTTTGGACATTTTGCTTAATTAGAATTTAATTTTGAGCATTCTGAGTGCTTTGTTTTATATTTGTTGTGAGAAAAATCATTTAAGTGAGTTTTAGAACCTGGAATTTGTTTCTGACCTGTTTGCAAGTCGTTTGAGCTTCAGAGGAGCCACTTGTGTATATCCCTCCATTCTAACTGCGCACCTCATGGCTCTGACTCAGGATCCCATTCTGACACCATGTCACTCATCTTGTACAGCTCAATAAGATGATGAGGCTCGGGTGTTCATTTAAGTAGTTTACTACATACAAACACATTAAACTTAAATGAACTAACTAACTGACTGACTACTACATGCATGCATGCTATTACTCTGGCTGCTCACTCAGAATGGCACTCTTGTTTGCATGTACTCATTACTTATATGCATGTGCCCACTGACTGGGATGCTTCTTTAGGGTATATCATGCACTCTGATCTACAATATGTACAACTTCAAAGGACATAATTATGGTTAATAAATTATTAGATAAAATAACAATATGAATATCAAACCCATAATAAAGAGGACAGTGAGTACAAAGTCCACTGAATTATCCCCACAATCTAATTCAGACAGCAGCTAAAATGGGTTTATAACAGAATGTATCTGATACAAATGGGTCAAATAAATATCTGTTAAGTCCATAGGAATACTAAGGAAAATGTAGAATATTGGTACTTACTGCAGGTATCTACAGGCTGCCTCCACACCTCATCAACCCTCCCCCGAAGCTTGGCTGTATCCCTCCAATGCAGGTCATCATAGAGGTGACAAACCTGCACTCCAGTGGGGAAGATCTACATCCTCTGGTAATGCTCCCTCATGATCTGATTCCCCATGTTGATCATAGCAAAGTTCCTGGGCCTGGCTCTCATCCAAGGTAGACCGTCAACATCTGTGTAATCTCCTCCTAGTTCCAGTTGGGCACACAAGCATGTCGTAGCTTCCTCAGAGTCTCCATCATGATTTGCAATTCTTTCAAATCTGAAAAACAGAAACACATAGAAATGCTTGCTGAGGTACCACTCAGTTTGCAGTTAGCAAATGGTCTTGTCAGTAAATGTCTCAAAATCAATATTTGAAAGTGCATTGATGTCATGTTCTAAAATTATTGAAAGATAACTGACATGTACTACGCATGGTACCAGTTATCGATATCTATTGGGCGTTTATGTGGGACACCTGTTATTTTTTCAGCCCATAACAACGTTTCATGTGGATGTATATGAATGAGCCTGAAGAAACTTGAATTTTGATTAACCTCATTAGTTATGTATGGTGCAAATGGTAACCAGAAATGAACTGTAGCCACTGCACAAAAACAACCAAGAAATCCAAAAAGTGCAGAAGGAGGGAAGATGGAAATAATCCAAATACATGTTTATTAAAATAGTTCCAACACCAAGCCAGAAATACAAGATTTAGTCATAAAACATAAACGCCTTATATAATCCACAGAGCATTTTCGTCTTGTTAAATAGACTTCATCAGATGCATAGTAATTCCATTAGTAAAAGCATATTTATACTATGTTGGAACTATTTTAATAAACACATATTTGGATTATTTTCTCTTCCCTCCTTCTGCACTTTTTGGATTTCATGGTGCAAATGGTACTTAAAGCTGTGTGCACACAAGGTGTACTTTAATTCTGTGAGTCTGAGTAAGAGGTACATTGGCAACTGGTGGAATTTCTGTAGTGGGAATTAGTATATTTGTTAAAGTTAATCACATCAAATGTATGTTTAAAGTCATATTTAATCCAAATGTTAAGTTTTATAGAAGGTGTCATAAGTTCCTAGAGTGATGTTGTCTTGAAATTTATGCATACAGGTGTTGCTCTTCTAAATTGTTTACTTCAGTCCCATATGCAGTTGTATAGACAGACTTCCAATGCAAATGATAACAGTATATGGAGGAGGATTTACGGATCATCCACAATTCTTACTGGTATTTCCTTGCATTCTGTGGTCTAAATACAGAGACCTACGGATTATGACAGTATCCGTATCTAGGATGTGATGTTGATATTACAGATATTTATTAAATCATGACTTCTAAAATACCATGTTATACCATATTCTTATGCTGTTATGGATATTTGTTCAATTATGTTTCGTAACAAAGGTGTTATCGGTATTGTGTCAGTTTACTATGGATCTCCACTACCTACAAATCTAAAGGTATTCTGCCACTTTCTGTACATTGTTTAATTGTTAAGTGATTTAGTACTGCAATGTAAAATGCAAGCAGACTGTGGTGGCATGATGCTGTTGCCTCTGGAACTATATTTAACATATATGTAACATCAGGGGTTCTAATCCCAGTTATGAAGTGTACGGATATTACAAGTCATGTTATTTTTACAGATGTTGTTTGATGCCATTGTTGATACTTTTCACGTCATGTCAGTATTTGTCACAGATAGTGTTATACAGATGTTTGCATTGCACAAGAATGCATAATGTTTATATGCTGTTCATTAACTCAAATACATATATGTTCTCATCCACAATTCTTATCATGTGCATATCACTGTTTTCCAGATGACCCACTGTCCTAGAGGTGACAACCCCCCCCAGAAAGATGACATCATTAATGATGCTCTGTGCAAACATGGAAGGAGACTCCTAGGCCATTTGTGGGATGAATGGAGAAATTAAATATGGACAGACCTCACCAACATGATCAATGCCCTTGGAGGCCACAATTGATCCTGTGAGGCCTGTAGACTTCACTGCTCAAACATGATTCTTTCTGCAGCCAACAGAGTCTCACATTATGAGAGGTCAAGGGATGCCTCCAATGCTGGACCATCACTGACTCCCAATGACATCACAATATTTTTGGTCTCAATGAATAGATCAAGAGAGGAGTGATGAATCTCTGGGAGTGGGATTGAAGCGGGGGATTCCAGGACGAATATGTATGTATCCATGTTCAGTACAGGGATGAATATTTTGACACTTACTACATATTGCTTAAGCAGGTACATTCATGTGTTTCTGTGTTTGATTTACAGCAACAGACTTGAGCCATGAACAAACTTCCACACAAAGTCAAGATGATGACTGTAAGTACAATTACATGTATTGGTGGATCTCAGTTATAGGAAGAGCAGTGCAAACTGCAGTTCTGATGTTTATTGCATTAATATTCACAGGTCCATTTACTTTGGGCTTAAAGCAGGGAGCAGCAGGGTGTCTTTATACTGTTGCTGTGTACACTACCATGTTGGTGCCCACACCTCATGTAGTGGCTCTGCTGTTTACTGTTACATTGTTGTATCCATAACCTTGAACACTACAGGTACATTCAGTGGAGGAGCAAACCATGCATTATCAAGTGAAGAAAGACCAGGTATATTACTGAGACATTGACAGAGCTTTCAGCAGTGTTTAATACACGTGATAACTGAAATCTTTGTCAATATTTGTCAATACAGGCACTTCTGGTGTACAGTTGCAAGAATGATCATGTGAGTATTTGCAGCCCATATTACTGTATTCTATATGTGATGTTGTCAGTAATAGTTTTGATTACTACATGACTGTGCTGCCTTTCTGTTTACTTTCCCAATGCAGGATCCACAGTACAAACCAGGACCTCTACAGAACAGAAGTCCTCAAGTGCATATACAAGTGGTATGTGTGTGTTGTAAATTATTTAATTGTGTTCAACTGGTACATGTTGTGAATGATGTGATCCATAATGTTTTTTTCCCCTACACTAGTTGAAGTTCAGCACAGTGGATCAACAACAACATCCCATCTGTGCTTGACAGGTGTGTTTGTATGTTTTTATGCATTACATATGTCATGTAGGTTGACCATGTTAATGGATTATGTAGTTACGGTATGTACATTCTGTGAAACATATATACATTAGACTGCAAGTGAAGTCAGTTTTATTTGTAACATTGCTTTGAAATATATATGCCAATTGTGTTTTATATTCATCGTGTGCTGTAGGCACATTGTCCTGATCTGTGTCTTTGTATCTTGTAGCACATCAACTGTCTATATCATCCAGCAGCCCATCCAGCTACCATGATGGTGTTCATGATGTGTCTCAGCATAATAGTATGGCTCCTGGCACAGAGGCAGAGGTTCCAGAAGATTCTGAAGGTCGGGTGGGGGGTCCAGATGTGCATGTAGTGACCTGAAAAGGGCAATTTTTTACTTTGTTCTTCTACTGTTAACTGTGATAAAAGATGTAAGCATATGATATGTGTTGAATAGCTGCATATATGGCCAACTGTTGTTGCATTAAGAACAATTCCACATAAATTTCATAGTAAAATTATAAATGACACTACTGTCTCTCATCGTCCCATTCCAAGTGTGAACACCATTCTAAAAGACAGCCTGTATACTGAAAAATGAATGAGTAAATGAAAGGAGGACATAAGTTTTAACAAGTAACATTAAACTCTGGTGTCTGCATGTTATTTGGGCATTGCAACACGTAAACTACATAGTGGTGAACAACAATTGTAATTGCTATGTGGTATTGACTCTATGGTTTCATTCTGTTTCTGGCCATAGTCCAGACAGCCTAATGTACACTTTATATTGTGAAAGTGGATATAGTGAAGACAAGTTGGCAATTTTCAAAATTCAGAATAAAAAGTATAGAATGAGCTGTCAGCACTGAAGTCAGAAATAGACCGAAATCAGAGTCCACACCTCTGTTTCCTCTGGTATGTCATAGAGTGTTGGGAACAATAAATGATGGTTTCTGAGTTTGATTAAAAGAACACACACACACACTAATAGGCACAGACACAGACTTTCCTACTTAAATCTGTATTATGAGTTTTCAGAAATACTATTGAAATAAAGTGCATATTTGCATATAACCATTTTGGGTTGTAGAAAAGTACAGTTGAGTAGGTAAATTTACTATAACATTAGATGTTCAAATGAACCCTGCTGCAGAAGCCAAAGCTATATGTTTTATACCCTGCAAAGCTTCAGGGTACCTTCCACTCACCTAAACCATTATATTGGGCTGAGCTGGCTAAAAAGACAGGTTTGCATGGGAAGAACTTCAGGGCTTTTATGCCAACTGAGACAAGGGAGGCTGAGCCCTGAGAAGACATTGTTAGGAATAATAACAACAAAAAAATGCCTACACACTGGAATAAAAAAACATGCCAAAAAACAAGGGGGGAGTTGATGAAGGCAGCAGCTACTGCAGCAGTGATCATTCAAACATCTACTGCCATGATACATTTATTTAAACAACTGTATTATGTTTTTCATCTTGATCATTGCTGCAGTAGCCTAAGCTGTATGGATAGATTACCATAGCTTAGAACAACTGGGAGATAGAAGAAGAAGGGTCAAGCAAGCCCTGGAAAACGGTCCTAGCAAAAGTTGACCTATATAAGGAGAAGGAATCTGGTTTGTTGTGCTTTTTAAACATCTTTGTATGTACAGAGGACCAAGTTGCTGCTTCTAGCATACTTCTATAATTCAACCCTTCTTAAAAAGCCGTAGATGAAACCAAGGCATGATACAATATGGCTTGACTCTGCCTGGAATAGTTTGTTGTGATGGGAATAACAAAAGGTATCCATTTGGAAATAGTCTGCTTTGACACAGGTTGTTCCTTCAACTTACCTTAACAAGAAATGAACAATTGAGCAGAAGTTATGAACAATTTTGCAATGTCAAGATAGTACCTGAACTGTCTGTGGACATCCAAGGTATGAAGTATTCTTTCTCCCTTATGTTGGGGCTTAGGGAATAACACAGGGATATGGATAGTTTGGCTGTATGTAAATTTGAATGCCACTTTAAGCATAAAAGAAGGATTAGTTCTCAAGGAAACCTTGTCCTGTGGAAATTGAAATAAGGTTGACTTACCATAAGAGCTTACAACTCAAATATTCATCTTGCAGAGGTCAGAGCAAAGAGAAAAATTCTCTTCCATCCTAAGAACCTCAAGTCAGCCAGATGAGCTGGTTCAAATTGAGCAAGTGTTAGCTTCTCTAACACAAAATTAATGTCCCAAAGAGCAGCCACTGGTTTTCGTGGATGACTGTTATGTAAACCCCCCCTTTAAAAAAATATGTTGACTTAGGAATGCCTTGGAAAAGGGGGACCCATGGGCAGGCATTCTGAAATGGCAAACAAATGAACCTTGATAGAGGAGTAAGACAGGCAAATAGATAAGCAACTCACATAAGCATTGTAAAACAAGTGAAACACTCCTCTTAATGGGTTCAGGTTATGTTTTTGGTACCACGTAGAAAACATTTTCCATTTGGTAATATGTGATTTTGTAGTGGAGGGCTTTCTTGCCCCCATTAGTACCTCCTGCACATCCGCAGTAGACAGGTGCCAAAATGGTATTATGAACCTAAGATTCAGGCAGTCAGTTAAAGTTGTTTGAAGCTAGGATGTAAAAAAATGCCCCTGTTCTTTCTATTTATTTTTTTTGTAAACAAGAAACATTTTATTAAATTATTTAAATTATTACTTATGACAGATCATACATTTATATAAATGAAAACAAACCATATTGAAATATGTTCATTCAGTTCCTGCCTTCCCTTAACCCTCATTCCTCCTTCAAAACATTATTCTGTATATATTGTTCCCACCTTCCTTTTTTTGTTATTTGTTCATACCCTTTTCTGAAGCTCCCACTTCCAGTTTATTTTAATCTCTGTTACTATATTCACTACTTCTAGTATAGTTGGTTTAGACTTTAATTTCCATTTTCAAGTAAATGCTTTTTTGGCAGCCACTAGAATTAAACTCAGCAAGGCCTTACTATGTCTAGGCAATGTTGATTCTGTGTCACAGATAAAAATTAATTTCCTTAGTTACATCAATTTGCTCACCCAGTATTTCTGATAGAGTAGCCTGCAGGGAATTGTTAAAGTCTGCCAACTCATTGCAATCTGAAAAAATATGTTCCCATATATCCCTTTTATCTCTGTTCTTGTGTGAATAGATCCAGTCTGTGAGGAAACTTGTGGTAATTGCCCTTGGCCAGTTCCAAAAGAAGGCATAACCACTGTTGCCTGGGCAGAAGGGAGTCACCACAATGATCTTGGGGGATTCATTCTGAATCTTCAGAAATACTTTGAATATCAGAAAGTGTATAAAAGCACCCAGTAATATTCCTGTCCAAGGAAAGGAAAGAAAAGGGCATCTGTCTTCCAGGCCTTCTTGCATGAAGTCTTAGAGCAAAAATTTGCCCGCTGATCATTCATTAGAAATGCAAAAAGGCCTACTTGAGGAACTCCCCGCAGATGGACCAGATATTGGAAGACCCCCGATCTAGTTTTCATTCATGAAGGCCTGCCTTTGTCATGCCCAAATTGTCTGCCACACAGTTTTGCTCTGACAGATTGTAAGAAGTAGAGTGAGATTCTGCTGTAAAGCTATATCCCATGATAACATGTCTAGTCTGCAAAGGAGGTAAGACCTGGTTCTCCCTCGCTTTTTATGTACCACATCACTGTGGTATTGTTCATAACAACTTGAAGTGGTCCTGGGGACCAAAGGTGATTTAGATAGTTGAGTGCCTTGATAAGGGAAAATGTCTCCTTTAAATTTATGTGCTTGTGTCTGTCTTTGTGGCCCTCCTTTACATTTATGTGCTTGTGTCTGTGTCTGTTGTCCCAGATACCCTGCACATTTATCCCACTAGCAAAGTGCAAGGTAACTGTGGAGCAGGAAGGGAGAGACCTGGATTCAGGGTACTTGATGTCTCTACCAAGTGATTTCTCTCCTCAAATATCCCAGAACTGGAATCTGAAAAGATAATGGGAGTTGGTGTTGGGACCAAAGATACCATTCTATCTTTTTCATGTGGAGTCTTGCCAGTAGTATCATAAGAATCACAGATGTCATGAGACAAAGAGTCCTGAGGTATTCCCTTTCTTGCACATTAAGGGGACCCCAATAGTCACAGAAAACATTGCTAACCCCCTGTCCATAGTGGCTGTATGTGTAACACCAAAGGGATTAGGGGGAAAACCCTGGAATAGATGTAAATTGTAGATATATTTTTTCCTGTGGAAGAAAAGCATTTTGTACTGAGGTTTTCTTGGAATCCCAGCCTGCATATGAGATCTCTCACCAAAGGGGAAAATTCCTGACACTTTGTAAAAGAATCTGCATAGATAAGTAAGACATCTAAATATGGAAAAATGTGGATACCATGTAGCCTACAATGTGCTATAGCTGGAGCTAGACACTTTGTGAACACTCTTGGGGCAGTAGATAGCCTAAAGGGTAAGGCAGAGAACGGATAATGTGCTCTAGATACATACAACCTTAAGAAACATCTGAAGCCCTACTGGATAGGAATGTGATGACAAGCACCTTTTAAATCTAAGGTTTCCTAAAAATCTCAGCTGGGGAAGAAGGGGTAAGAGATTGTGTTGTGTTGTGAAAAGATCTTGAACTTGGGCAATATCACAAACTGGTTTAAGAAAAAGGACCATAACTGATCTCTAGGCATTTTCCATTTTTTGCATCAGAAACATTCATGAATGAAAACCTCTTCCCTATCGTGAAAAAGGAACTATTTCTATTACCCTCCCTTCTGATAAAGCATGTGCTGTAGGATAGGAGAGAACATAGGGGTTTGGTCTGAGGATGTGGAATATTTCCGTGCAAAGGAGGGATCACTTCCCATTGAGTCAGTCTCAAAACCCATTTGTCTGAAACAATTTGCTGCCAAACAAATAGAAATGGAGAATCTGACTTTCTGGAAGGGATGAGACACTGCTAGGGTGGGAGGTGGGGAAAGGCCCCTTACATACTCCTTCTGACTTGTTAGACTGCACTTCGTTATTGAGGGTTCCTGTTTTCTTTTAGGGAACTTCCCCATCATTGTTTTTTTAATGTCTGCTTACCAGCATATTACTGAGACTGTTTGTTTTGTTTTGTTTCTTGCTGCAGTTGGACAAGGAAGCCAAATAATCTTTAGAAATTTAGAGAGGGAGCGATAAACAAATGTGAGAGATTCCATGTATATCAGCTTAACCCTCTCATCACATATTTGATAACCTTTGCAGCAGTGGGGCCAAAATCTCTATTCAAAGGTGAATTTAGAAGCTCATTTTTACATCCTGTAGGAGGTTCTGAGAATGAAGCCAGGCAAACCTCCTCATCCCAGTACCAGTGGGAACCTCATGGATGTAGTATCTACCATCTTAAACACACTTTAAATGACCAGTGACATGAAAAATAAAAGAAACCAATCCACACAAAGGAGATTTTGTCCTCACAGGGAGGAAGTGCAGATAAAGCATTCCTCATATTTTCAGTTAGTCACCATAAACTTGTACATATGAGCCTGACAACTCAAACTTATAAAAATTAAAGTTGCAGGACTAAACACTTTTCCCCAAACTTAAAAATTGTTTTACCATCCTTATCAAAAGGGGAAAGATTAGAGTTAAAATGTTTGGCAGCAACTGGATTAACTAAAGCTATAGTTGCTCGGTCATGTTTGGGAAGAGGATATAAAACCTTAAAAGACTAAGGAACTTTATACATTCTCTTTGCATTTTGGGGGGCAGTAGGCTTAGTAGCAGGAAAATTGCAGGCAGTGACACACACTTCCAACAGAGCTGAGAGAAATGGAGAAATGGGTAAAGGTACTAGAAATTCCTTCTATAACAGCTGATAGTATTTTCTGGGTGACTGAAAAACCTGAGTGTTCTCCCTCTGAATACACTTGCATATTCTGGAAATAGTCTTACAGAAAGGGAATCATTGAAAGGAAGATTCAGGGAACACACACTCCAATGAGTCTGAATCAGAATTCTGAGGGGAAAAAACTGTATCTATTCCATCATATTTCTCTCTCTGGATTTAATTTCTTGAATCTCTCCAGGAAAAGAGGAATCACTTTTTCTTTTACAAGAAACCACCTGATAAGAAAGGTTGACAGCCTGTACAGGACCCTGAGCCGGACTTAATAAACTACTCATGTCCAGTGAAACTAGAGCAGGAGAAGCTATAAGTTTAGTTTTCTGCTTCTTGTTGACAGGAAAGTTAAGGCAAACAGAGTTTTAATGGCAGCAATAGCTTCCTCAGGGATGGGCACAACATTTTGGTTAAGCAGGGGCACTTTTACTGCCCCTTCTTGTGACATCAACAAAAGTGTTCTCTCATGCCCACTAAGAAAAGTCCAGTAGCTGCAGAAGACATTGCTAACCCCCAGTGTATAGTGGCTGTAATTGCCACACTAGGAAAAAAGGACAGTGGTCTGAGGAACCAGCTTGGCCACAGCAGAGTCTCTCACCTACATCTCAGGCAAATTACCAGCCTGCTGTGGGGGCAAACACATTTATTGAATTATCACTTACGGCAAAGGCAAAGATACATTTATATAAAAGAAAACAGACTATGTGAATAATTTTTACTAGCTAAGATTTATAAGTAATGATCTTTGGGATAAACAAGATATTTATTGACAATTACTCAGATAAAAGTGTGTTGCCTGACCAACACTAAACTCACCAGAATATGGTTTCCTTGTGGTCAAAACCACCACACCTCCCATGCACTGGTATACTATAATCATCTGAAGCTGCTGCTTCACAATAAAGATAGAGATTGTTTCCTGATAGGAATAATTTGTACAGAAATGCCTCCTGCAACAATAAAATAGCTGAATTTGCCACCAATCTCCCTCATAGGACCCACCATTAACATAGCTTAAAGCAATTAAACTGGCTTGAACTGCACACCTGCCTAACATACTCACGACTAACTACAGCACACAAACTCATTCATCATCCAGAAAAATACCATGCACTACAAAACTTATTACTGCCCTACTGTCCAGCATGGGATCTCCGTTCTAGTAACAAATTCTTATTTATTTACATTTTATTTATTTATTGACATTTGTTGAACGGGAAAGTCCACTGGGCCAGAAAAAAAAAACATTTTCAGTGGAGGCCTGGGGAGAAAAGCTGCACAGTATATTACAAAATATTACAAAGAATTCTAAAAAAACATACTAAACAAGGGTATATGTAAAAAAGCAGAGTTAAGCACTGCAGTACAGTACTGAGCTACATTACTAATATTTTTGCTTTGCAGCATAACATAACACATTAATCAGTGATACATATATGTAAGCAGAGATTTGAAAATAAGTATAATACATAGTTTAAATTAGTAATCTGTGAGGATTGCATTGCATTGGTAAGAAGCTGCATGTATAGCTTAGTGTGGATATGCAATATTACCATATGTAGTGTGTGTTTGAAACAACTGCTTAATGAGCACAAGGCTGAAATATGTTTAGGATCTAACATTATAACCTATCTTACTAGGAATTAGTTAAGGGATGGTTTTAAGGGGGCTTATTTGTTTCACAGAGGCAGGAGGGATTGTTTATTACTTACAAATAAGTCAAATAATGCTGCAGGGGACTTGCTCTACTCTCAGTATGTTGTTCAACTCTGGAATAGTATCCCCACACACATAAAACTCTCTGACAAACTTAATAGTTTTAAACCACTGATAAATAACATATTAAACAGTTCTGGTTCTGCACATGCTCATCCCAAGGTTAAGACTTTCCCCCCAGATTTACTAATCTTCCATGCAGGACTAGCATAGTCCTGCATGGAAGCAATCGTTTAGGAGCAGGACGGTAGCGTGCCATGCATATTAATGACGTGCACTGCCTGAGCTCCTAATCTTACAAGGAGCATGTAAGAGTGCAGAGGGCATGCCTGAGAGCAGAGGTCTCAGAATATACACGCCCCCTGCAATGCAGAACAGCAGAAGGGGGTAAGAAATGAGCGAAACTGCTCATAGGTGTCTGCATATCCCCACCAACAGTTCCCCTTGTGTACAATAGCAACAGTATATATATAAATAAAATGAAGAAACCCTTTTATTTTTTAAAAAAAATCAGATTAAAGCAGGTGTGCCCATCACTTAGCTACAGTAATGCAGCTTAAATGGTTGAAGAGGATAACAAGGAAGATATATGCAAATGAAGCAGCATAGCAATAGTGTAGTGGGCAGAGCATTCACCTTATGAGCAGGCATTCCCAGTTTGAGTCCCACTGCAGCATATTCCATTTTCCATGGCAAAGCATGTTATGAGTAATATTTATGTTGCATAACCCACTAAATAACATATTTTTATGAACTGGAGTACTACAGTAAATGCACATGTGAGGTGTCAGTGTCATAATGAATAAGGCACTAGTAAGCAGCTTTAAGCACAAATAAGCAGTAGTAAGCATATTTAAGCACTAGTAAGTGGGCTTAAGCCCATTTGTGCTGCGGTAAGCAATGCCCACACTGGTTAAGCAATTCTAAAGCTAACACTGTGTAAGCAGATGTAACGGCAGGTTAGCAGTGCTTACCGTCGTGCAAACCCGCTTACAACTGCTCAAAAGTACCTTAATCACTCTGTATCCAATGGCCCTTTTTCTGCCCATCAACAAAATAAACAACCATGCAGATCTTGAACCAGGACCCTATACACTACAGTCACAGTAGTTAACCACCAAGCCATCACAGAAGTACAGAAGAATGAGGTAGCAGCAAACAAGTCCTCACCATAGTATAACCACACTGAACCTGTGAAAGGAATCAGTATACAGTCATATGTACCATAACCCACTACATAACATAAATATGTGAACTGGAGTACAGCAGTAAGCCCAGAAGTGAGGTGTAATTGTAATAGAGTGTTGAGGTCCCCAATTAAACACAAGGACCCCACAGAGTGTACGTACACGTTAATCATGGATACCAGGCATACATATAAGGTGTAATGATTAATAACTCAATGCCAAAAAGGCATTATAATGCAAAGTCTAATGTAAGCAATGCTAAGCATTGCACAGGCCAGCTTAGGAGGTGTGAGCAATGTGTAGACCAGCTAACTCATTGTGCCCAGTGGTATACTCCTTTAAACACTGCCAACGCTAGGTAAGCAGGTTTGCCCATAGCTTAGCCTTTTCATAACTGGCCAATCACAGAAAAGTGCAGGAAATCAGCCCTACTTAAACCCAAGAGGCGGGCATACATCTCATAACTGGTTGTAGCTTCCCCTTGCAGGCACTATGGTAGTAAAGGGAGAAGGTGTGTGCTTCCGGGCACAGCCCTGGTGCATCCAGGAGTCCAAGGTCATGGCAGAACTCCTAGTTAAAAACCATGCTCAGAGACTTAGGTCAGTACCAGGGCTGCCAATATAAGGCGGAGGCCAGGGACCATCTTGCCCATGACCTCACCAGTGCCACTGGCATAGTCCGAACTGGTAAGCAGGTCAGGCACCACTATGCCGACCTGAAGCAGCGTAAGGGGGACCTCTTGGAGGAGTGGCTCCAAGAGGCTAGAGCATTACAGGATGTTCCAGCCGTGTGTAAGTATCACCCTAGTATGTGTGTAATAATTGCCAGCTCAGGTATATCATGGAAAGGTATGGCTAAATATTCCTCTTATGTCCCCCACAGCTGCAATGGAGCGGGCCGTGAACCAGGAGGGCCACATCAGTCACCTGGCAAGGTTGCGATGCGAGGCAGGTCAGTAATACTCATGCATTTACTGTCATAGGAAATAAAAATAAAAGTACTAGTAAATTAATTGCTTGTATAAAACCTGTATTGTTCAAGGCAAGTACTGCATACACTAGAGAATATGGCAGGAAGAGTCTCCTATTGTTTGTAAGTCAATAAAAGTGTAATAGCCTCACAAAACAGGTTTAACTGCTTAACTGCATGTGTATACCCTAGTATCATATGATAATGTAGATATGCAATCATGTAACAGTACTGTAGTATTAACCACTGTTGCCCACACCGTGCACCTGAAATTGAATGTGTAGGAATGCCTGTATATGACAGGTGTAATCCCCAGATGTCATTTAGTTTAACTGAGAGACACATAGACAGTAAGCAGGGAAAATGCAGCCAACAAAAAACAAATAGCATATATAGCACATGCAACTGAGATGTGAACTGTTGCTTTTTTAGAACACACAGTCACAGTTCGAATCCTGCCAGTGGTAGTAGTGTGCATACAGAATCGTACCCCACAACTGTACAGATATGTCCAGAATGTCAATTAATGTGGCCCATATTTGTTGCCTAGCAACCTGTCCCCCCTGGGAAATCAGTGGGATGATCCCAGACATATAGGCAGCAAACAGTAAATACAACTGATTGACACACGGCTATGAGAACAAAGCTGGCACACAAGCAACTCCCCAATACCTGATGTGACTAACAAGCCACGTATGTCCCATTTACACCCCAACTTGTCAAGCTGTGGTCAGAGTGTGTACAGTAACAGAGTGAGATGTATGTGCATAATAGTAATGTGGGATCTGGTACTTTGTGTGAGAACATTCAGGTAGTGCTAATAAACATTCCTCCCACAGGTCTGTCAGATACCAACACTGTGCCCAGAAATACAGGAATGATATGAGTTGCTCTGAATAATGAGGTATTACACATCACTGTCGCCCACACTGTCCTACAACATATAACAACCTAGGAAATCTGTATATGAGTGTTGTAATACAAGGTCAGAATGCAAAAGCACAGAGGATTAATAAGACAGAAAGCAGATTGGAGATATACAGCAATATCTATATGGTAGCCGCCAGGGAATTGTTATGGTTAGGCTTGTATAGGCCCTAGGTCCGATAGCCTAGTACCAGCCTATGAACCTATGAACCTTTATGCCAGCTGTATTCTAATCAGGACACAGACGAGACATATTCTACCCTGATGAAGCAAAGTATAGAAGGCAGCCAAACTATCCTGGAGGAGGATCTGCTCTTTTGCAGCACACACACACACACACACACACACACACACACACACACACACACACACACACACACACACACACACACACACACACATACACACACACACACTCTGATTCTGCACATATGCTTTTCAAAATGCACATGGTCTTGAATGAAATTGGCATTGCTTCAAGCATACCTCTCAACTTTCCCTAATTGCAGTGACTGCAGTCACTAAATAATGAAGACATTTGAGTTTCAGACTTTGTATCTTCTTAAAATGTAAAGTAATGCAAACCCTGTTATTCTAGTGAGTACCAAATTATAAAAGAGCATTATTAAAAATCTTTCCCTGATTTTGAATCTTTTTTCCCGTTACTTGGCTTTGCCCCTGATTATTGTACTAAGAGGCTGAGAGGTATGGCATTAAATATTACTGAAATATCAAGAAATCATACAAAACAAATGTCTTTTACTCCATGCATATTCATATACAGTAGAACACCAATGATTTTGGCTAACTAGAATTGGCCAGTACAGTATTTAACATACATACATATATACATACATAAGCAAGCAGCCAAACTGGCTCCATGTGACATCACAGTTTTATTTATTTCACTGTTTCATTTTTAATGACAAGTTTGGGCAGGGGTAGCTAGTTTTGGTATAAAGTAACAGTTTTATAATGAAACACAGTATCAATTTCTGCTTAAACAAATGTGATAGTTGCAAAGATACAATTTGTAATTGAAAGATCACATTACAAGAAGGTTGTAATAAACATTCACATATTTAAAAGAATCTTCCTTCCCACTCTTCTTTATGACATTCCCATCCTTACTAACCTCCAGGCTTCACAAAAATTAAAACTTGAACAATGCTGTAACAAAGTTGCGAACTTTGCAGCAAATACCCCTTTCAGAACCCACCACTGTATAGCACTGAAAAGCTTAAATTGGTTAGAACTGCCTCATCAACTAACATATACTCAGCTTCTCACCACCTATAAAATTATCCAGTATTCATCTCCCGTCCAGCACTAAAAAACATTCTACACAACTATGTTCCCAGTCAGTCATTGTGATCCAGTGACCAAAAACTCCTGTCTGTCTACAAATCTAGAAATCTGCTGAGCATTGTCTGTACAAGGTTGCTAAGGCCTGGAACTCCTTACCTGCATCATTCAGGTCTATACCCTCCCTCCCATCTTTCAAAACGACTCTACAACCCATTCTGGTCAGAATTTAAAAACTTCATAAAAGCGTTGTGGTCAGATAGGTGTGAGATTTCAGACTCATGATTGCTATTTAATGCGCCGATACCAGCATACATCCCTAAGATACAAGTGCATCTTCTTTGGTCTCTACTTGCAGTTGCAAGGAAAATTATAACTGTAAATTGGAAAAGCAAACATATCCTCATATTCACAGATTTTATATCATTAGCTAAAATTGCATGTAATAGGGAATTGCAAACTGCAGATTTAAGAACTACAAAAGAGATACGTAAGAAATTATCTTGGTTAAAACTTGAGAAAATTACTAGATAAAATGTAACTAAAAGAAAGGCAATGCATATGTTATGGACATTGTATATAGGTGTTGTTTCTTTTATGATGTTTCAAATATCTTGTTTCTGTAAATTTATTCATAGTGATGTCTTATGAAAATCAATAAAAATTCATAAATAAAAACATTTGTGCTAATGCAAAAAAAAAAAAAACTACACTAAAAGACTTTGAAAGACTTCCTAGCTAAAAGCTAGCTCTGTTACTGCTCAAAACCAGGATAAACTATATCTCTGAATATGAACAAGTACCTTTTCATTCCTTATATCTCCTTATTCTTCCTTCTTCATTTACTTCCTTAAAGCTATCTAATTCTCTTCCCCTGACTTTCTAAATATACATAAACCTGTTTTTCCCTCACTTCAAATTGCAATTCATGTTTGTATTAGACTAACTTACCTTTAATTTCTCTACAAACTGGCTAACACTTTTCTAAATATTAAGTGATTATCATATAGCTTGTATCAATTCTTAACTAATGTTTTTATATTATGTCTGATTTCTTATAATTAAACTGCAAATGCTTTTGTTTTATTTTTGAAGATTGTAAAATTATTGTTCTTAAAGTGCTTTGTAATAATATGAAGCTTTTCTCCCAGGGCCTCCACTGAAAACGGGATTC
This sequence comes from Protopterus annectens, assembly GCF_019279795.1. NCBI lineage: Eukaryota > Metazoa > Chordata > Ceratodontiformes > Protopteridae > Protopterus > Protopterus annectens. Next base: position 275,749,273 of record NC_056736.1, on the reverse strand, counting down.
TACCCAGCTGGACTTTCCGGTAATCAAATGTCAATAGGTTCATAGGTTCATAGGTAGTTCGGCCCAAGGGCCTACGTAAGCCTAGCCAGCAAGGTTCCATGGCTTACGCCACCCAAGAAAGTTATTTTCCTGTGCCACTGTCGAGCAGAGACACAGACCCTGGGGTGTATTTCCTATTTCCCATCCACTCATCAAGATTTTTCTTGAAGAGTGCTAATGAAGAACTTTGCTTGACATAGACAGGTAGCTTGTTCCAGAGTATAGGAAGTCTCTGGGACAGGAATCTACCCCTCCAGCGTGTCCTATTTATTGTGGTGACAAGGTTTAGGTCCCTAGAGTGTGTAGCTTAGAGGGATTGGGATTTCTTTAGGTGTAGCATGTCCAACATCTCTGGGTTTGACATAGCTTTATATGTTAGGCAGAGATCACCTCGAAGTAGGCGATATGTTACGGAGTCAAGCTGAAGTATTTTGAGACGGTCAGTGTAGGGCATTTGTTTGAGGCCAGTAATCCTCTTTGTGAGGTACTTCTGTGGCCTTTCCAGCTGCTGCAGATGTCTTGTGAGGTACATTCAAAAGGCGTTGTACTCTATAATGGGTCTAATGAGTGTCGAGTAGAGGGGAACAATGACCTCTTTTTTCCTGGATGAGAACCCTTTTATGATGAGGTGTGCCATGTAGAAGGACTTCCTGACTACTGTGGCGATGTGACTATGAAAGGAGAGACTACTGTCCACCTGGGTTCCAAGGTCTCTTATAACACATTTGGTGTTAAGTAGATTGCTGCCTATGTGGTAGTTCATGGGTACAGAGTTTTTACCAAAGGGGATGACACTGCACTTTTTGGCATTGAGCTTGAGGCCATGGCTCTGACACCAGGTATCTGTCTCAGTGAGGCCCTTCTGTAGGATGTCCACATCATTTGGGGACTTGACTATGGCTCCTAGTTTGCAGTCATCTGCAAACTTCGTTAGCCAGAGGCCTTCTGTCTTAGTCTGTACTTCAGAGAAGTAGATACCAAACAGGAGAGGTCCCAGGATGGAACCCTTTGGTACTCCACTTGTCACTGCTTTGAGGTCACATTTGGAGTCTGCAACTTTTACAGTATGGGTTCTGTCAGTGAGCCACTTGGCAACCCATCTTGTGACGTAAGGATTTATACCTAGTTTAGTGAGTTTAACTATAATTCCAGAATGGGGGATGGTGTCGAAAGCCTTGGCGAGGTCAAGATAGGCTGTGTGAACCACCTTACCCTCATCCACGGCTTTGGTGACTGCCTCAAAGAAGTCGATCAGGTTCAGGAGGCATGATCTGCCTTTCACAAACCCGAACTGGGTGGGATCCAGAGTTTGGGGGTTACCAATGTCTTTGTTTATAAGTAAATAAATAAACAAACAAACTCTTTTTTGACAATATTATACTTAAAAATAAAATAAATAACAATAGAGGCATCTTACACTTAACACAGCTATTATACAAGTCAGGTTATTCACACCAATACATCCTAACCAACACTGTAGCTGTGAAAGGATGAAGGGAGGGTTGCTCCTGGCAAATGCTGCTAGGGGGCTCAATCAACAGTGCAGCTAAGTTGCTGATTGGGCATGTCTGTACAGTACTGTATCTTGTGGCTTCTTAAATGACCTCTAGTGGACTCTGTACTGTAAATGTAGGAAACAGCTTCCATAAGCTGTTTGCTACACCTTTGTATGACTTTTTCTTTGGTCCTCAACTTGAGTTTGACTGGAGCATCAGTATGGAGATTTGGGACTGCCCAATGAGAGAAACTAATCTCTCTGTCTTTATTTTTATCAGTGATATTTATGAAACATTCTTTAGTGTGCATTAAATTTTAAGCATTCTCATATGATGCTAGTTTCCTCAATAAGATGTATTTTAAAATGTAAAATGGTTTTTAAAGCCATATTTCTGATCCTCACACAAAATATTATTATTTCTTTTCTTCCTGTTGTCTCAGTCATTGTCTTATCCTCTTATTCCTTCTCTCTGCAGTTTATTTTACTACAAATTGTAATTGTATTAAATAACTTGCACCATCCATAATGTATTTTACATTTAACACCCTACCTGTAAGTTACAGGACATCTTGGCAACACTTGGTTGAAGCACTGGTGTCAGAGCTGAGATATCTTACTTTTAGTGCATCATCAAATCAGTTTGAAGCTGGCTTCATAGTAAAAAATATAACTTTTATTCTTTTGCAGCACATCTGTAAAATAATTATTTGGGCTAGTACAGTAATTGCGTATATTGAATAATTTACCCAGTAACATCTCATCAAAATCAAAGGAAATTTTAACCAAGAAGTGAGAGATCATTCTATTCATTAACATGGTTTCCGACCTCTACCCATCATGGGTAACCAACCAATGTCCTATTGCTGTGCACTATAAACATCTGCAATCAGTTGCTTTTAGAAGCTGATTCCAACATTTCTCTGGCACTCTTGAGTGACATGACTAAAGACTAACAGAAGTACAGAAGTACAGATCTTCTGGGAGGGATTTTTTTTGCAGGTATGCACTTTTTGCAAAATTTCTGGCATAAATACATAGATTTTTCTACTTTTACAGTGATTGCTATGGCAGGATTCCACATGGCAGCAACTTGAATTACATTACTGTGACTTATTTTTTGCAATTTTAATTACTATAAGTGGCCACCAAAAGTGGCTGTCTGGGTGGACACAAAGTAAAAGAAAGCAAATGTCAGGTTCCAGGATGATCACATTAAAGTAATTATTGCTTTAGCTTGGTAATAGGTAGTGACAGAGCATATTGTTTAATAGCTCCAATTTCATTGCATCATTTGCTCTTTGACTTTTTATGGTAGGAATCCAGACTGGTCTGTGAACAGTGATAATAATACATGATACATACTGCACATTACACATCTGTTTATTTGTTTTATTGCAATTATCATGGAGTAGGGTGCCCTATAGCAGTTAATGGAAATATATTACTGTGGCCTTTAGTTCACCACTATTGTTTATTTGATCTCAGAGACTGTTTGAGGAAGCAGTGTGGGGGTGATAGCAAATTATAACACAATAAAATGATCACCAGTGTATACCTGCATACCACACCAAGAAGGCATGACCATATTAGGCAAATTTTTAGGAAAATCCAAGTAAAAGGCAAAAGGTTTTTGGTATTTTTGAAATAAAAACCCCAATGGGAAATTTTTTTCCCCAAAAGGGAGATGGGGGGGTTCACCACCATTCAAATATAGGCTGCAGGTTTGGGGGTTTCCCCAAAGGATTCCAACAGAGGGTTTTTCAAACTTCCCACGCATTTTAATTCCCCAAAGGGAAAAAACAAGGAAACCCGGGGCATTTCTTTCTTCTAATTTAAAAAATTACCCACAGAGGACAGTTTTAATTTGAAACACCCGGGAAAGGCAAGGAAAAACCAAGGCAAAAATTTTGCCCCCTTCCAAACCCTTTTCCCCCAAACCCGGAAACCCCCAATTGTAAAGGAAAATTTTCAAAGGCCAATTTTTGGGGGGTCTGGAAACCCAAAAAAAGGGTTTAGGGAATGCAATTTTCAACCCCGTTTTTGCAAAGGGGTCCCCCCTTTTAAAATTGACTTGGAAGAGGGGGACACCAGAAGCAAAATAAAACCCCTTTAAGGGTTGACCAAAATTTTTTAAAATAACCCCCGGTAATCTTTAAAAACTAATAAGTAAAAACCCAAAACCAAACACAAAGGGTTAAATTCAATGCAACCCCAAAAGGGAAAAATTTTTTACCATGGGGAAATCACCTTTTTAACATTCCCAAATCAGGGGTCCAAAGTGGTCTACTTTTTAAGAACAAAAAGTTAGGCCGAACCCCAAAAGTTTTTAGATGACACTTCAATAACACACTCTGGAACATTTTTTTGAAGGGGAACAACCCCTTTTATTCCAACCAGGTAATTAAAGCCAAAAATGCATATCATACGGGAAAAAAAGGTTTCCCAGTTTTACCATTATGCCAAAAACAACTCCAAAAGTTGGGAAAAAAGGGGAAATTAAGGAGGTTTGAACATCAATTCGAAATAAAGGAAAAACCTTCCCCATTAACATCAAAATTTTAAAGATCAATTTTTTTCCAAAAACCCCCCCGCCCAGGTGAGAACTGCCCTCACTAAGGCAAAAACACAGCATCCATGGGACGGATGGTGTCCCCGGCTGTGTGCTTCATGAACTCAGCGAGGAATTAAACCCACAGTTAGGACAGCTGTTTAATCTTAGCCTCACCTCAGGATACGTGCCCAAGGAGTGGCGCCGGCGACTGTGGTCCCACTTCATAAGGGCGGTGCCTCCACAGACCCTGGAAATTACCGCCCATTAGCTTGACAAGCCTTATCTGCAAAGCCATGGAGAGGATCATAATGGAACTCATAAATAAAGACATAGGGAACTTGCAGACTTTGGATCCAACCCAGTTTGGCTTTGTCAAAGGCAGATCCTGCCTCTTAAACTTGGTTGACTTTTTCGAGACAGTCACCAAGGCCATTGGTGAGGGAAAGGGGGGCCATACAGCCTACCTCGACCTGGCAAAGGCCTTCGATACAATACCCCACTCGGGTATCATCGAAAAACTCATCAGCTTGAATGTAAACCCATACATCACAAGATGGGTTGCAAACTGGCTAGCGACAGAACCCACAGGGTCAGAGTTGCTGGAGCCATGTCAGACTCAAAGCCTGTCACAAGTGGTGTCCCACAGGGCTCAGTCCTGGGTCCACTCTTGTTCGGCATCTACTTTTCTGAAGTACAAGCAAACACAGGAGGGTTATGGCTGACAAAGTTTGCAGATGACTGCAAACTGGCGCCATAGTCAAACACATCTGACACAGATATCCTCCAGAAGGGCCTCACAGAAGCGGATAACTGGTGCCAGAGCCATGGCCTGAAGTTAAACGCCAAAAAATGCATAGTCATACCCTTCGGGAAAAACAAGGTTACCCCTAGCTACCATATAGGTGACAATCCACTGAGCACAGAAAAAGTCATCAGGGATCTGGGGACCCAAGTTGACAGTAGTCTTTCGCTTGACACTCATGTTGCTAAAGTAGTTAGGAAAACCTTCTATATCGCCCACCTGATCATGAAGGGATTCACATCTAGATCAAGGGAGGTCATCGTCCCCTGTACTCATCACTCATTAGACCTATGATTGAGTACAATGCCCGTTCGAATGTATCTGACCAGACACCTGATGCAGCTTGAAAGGCCCCAAAAGTTCCTCACCAAAAGGATAAAGGGTCTCAAAAATATGTCTTATGCTGCCCGACTGAAAGAACTCCAGCTTTATTCAGTCTCATACCGCTTGCTCAGAGGTGACCTGTGCCTGACATATAAGGCCATGTCAAACCCAGATTTGATGAATATGCTTCACCTCAAAAATCTAGATCCCTCAGAACCACAAGGCGGGAGACTTAAACCTTGACACGGTTATAAATAGAATGTGCTGGAGGGACAGATTCATCACCCAGAGACTCCCTATGCTGTGGAACAAAATCCCGGTACATGTGAGGCAGAGCACCTCGCTGGCCTTGTTCAAGAGGAATCTTGACCAATGGATGGGAGATCGCAGATATACCCCAGGGATTACTTCAGTGTCACTGCTTGACAGAGGCACAGAAAAATGATAGGCATAGGTTTTATTCAAACTAAAGGGGTGGCGAAAGCCACATAACTATGGGCTAGGCTTATAAATGCCCTTGGGCAGATAGCCTAGTATGAACCTATGAACCTATGAACCTATGAACAAGAAGGTTGTAATAAACATTCACATATTTAAAAGAATCTTCCTTCCCACTCTATGACATTCCCATCCTTACTAACCTCCAGGCTTCACAAAAATTAAAACTTGAACAATGCTGTAACAAAGTTGCGAACTTTGCAGCAAATGTCCCTTTCAGAACCCGCCATTGTATAGCACTGAAAAGCTTAAATTGGTTAGAACTGCCTCATCAACTAACATATACTCAGCTTCTTACCACCTATAAAATTATCCAGTATTCATCTCCTGTCCAGCACTAAAAAACATTCTACACAACTATGTTCCCAGTCAGTCATTGTGATCCAGTGACCAAAAACTCCTGTCTGTCTACAAATCTAGAAATCTGCTGAGCATTGTCTGTACAAGGTTGCTAAGGCCTGGAACTCCTTACCTGCATCATTCAGGTCTATACCCTCCCTCCCATCTTTCAAAACGACTCTAAAACCCATTCTGGTCAGAATTTAAAAACTTCATAAAAGCATTCTGGTCAGATAGGTGTGAGGTTCCAGACTCATTATTGCTATTTAAAGTACTGATACCAGCATACATCCCTAAGCTACAAGTGCATCTTCTTTGGTCCCTACTTGCAATTGCAAGGAAAGTTATAACTGTAAATTGGAAAAGCAAACATATCCTCTTATTCACAGATTTTATATCATTAGCTAAAATTGTATGTAATAGGGAATTGCAAACTGCAAATTTAAGAACTACAAAAGAGATACGTAAGAAATTATCTTGGTTAAAACTTGAGAGAATTACTAGATAAAATGTAACTAAAAGAAAGGCAATGCATATGTTATGGACATTGTATATAGGTGTTGTTTCTTTTATGATGTTTCAGATATCTTGTTTCTGTAAATTTATTCATAGTGATGTCTTATGAAAATCAATAAAAATTCATAAATAAAAACATTTGTGCTAATGCAAAAAAAAAAAAAAAACTACACTAAAAGACTTTGAAAGACTTCCTAGCTAAAAGCTAGCTCTGTTACTGCTCAAAACCAGGATAAACTATATCTCTGAATATGAACAAGTACCTTTTCATTCCTTATATCTCCTTATTCTTCCTTCTTCACTTACTTCCTTAAAGCTATCTAATTCTCTTCCCCTGACTTTCTAAATATACATAAACCTGTTTTTCCCTCACTTCAAATTGCAATTCATGTTTGTATTAGACTAACTTACCTTTAATTTCTCTACAAACTGGCTAACACTTTTCTAAATATTAAGTGATTATCATATAGCTTGTATCAATTCTTAACTAATGTTTTTATATTATGTCTGATTTCTTATAATTAAACTGCAAATGTTTTTGTTTTATTTTTGAAGATTGTAAAATTATTGTTCTTAAAGTGTTTTGTAATAATTTGAAGATTTTCTCCCTGGGCCTCCACTGAAAATGGGCTTCTACCCAGCTGGACTTTCCGGTAATCAAATGTCAATAGGTTCATAGGTTCATAGGTAGGTACTAGGCTATCGGCCCAAGGGCCTACGTAAGCCTAGCCAGCAAGGTTCCATGGCTTACGCCACCCAAAAAAGTTATTTTCCTGTGCCACTGTCGAGCAGAGACACAGACCCCGGGGTGTATTTCCTATTTCCCATCCACTCATCAAGATTTTTCTTGAAGAGTGCTAATGAAGAACTTTGCTTGACATAGATAGGTAGCTTGTTCCAGAGTATAGGAAGTCTCTGGGACAGGAATCTACGCCTCCAGCGTGTCCTATTTATTGTGGTGACAAGGTTTAGGTCCCTAGAGCGTGTAGCTCAGAGGGATTGGGATTTCTTTAGGTGTAGCATGTCCAACATCTCTGGGTTTGACATAGCTTTATATGTTAGGCAGAGATCACCTCGAAGTAGGCGATATGTTACGGAGTCAAGCTGAAGTATTTTGAGGCGGTCAGTGTAGGGCATTTGTTTGAGGCCAGTAATCCTCTTTGTGAGGTACTTCTGTGGCCTTTCCAGCTGCTGCAGATGTCTTGTGAGGTACATTCCAAAAGGGGCGTTGTACTCTATAATGGGTCTAATGAGTGTCGAGTAGAGGGGAACAATGACCTCTTTTTTCCTGGATGAGAACCCTTTTATGATGAGGTGTGCCATGTAGAAGGACTTCCTGACTACTGTGGCGATGTGACTATGAAAGGAGAGACTACTGTCCACCTGGGTTCCAAGGTCTCTTATAACGCATTTGGTGTTAAGTAGATTGCTGCCTATGTGGTAGTTCATGGGTACAGAGTTTTTACCAAAGGGGATGACACTGCACTTTTTGGCATTGAGCTTGAGGCCATGGCTCTGACACCAGGTATCTGTCTCAGTGAGGCCCTTCTGTAGGATGTCCACATCATTTGGGGACTTGACTATGGCTCCTAGTTTGCAGTCATCTGCAAACTTTGTTAGCCAGAGGCCTTCTGTCTTAGCCTGTACTTCAGAGAAGTAGATACCAAACAGGAGAGGTCCCAGGATGGAACCCTTTGGTACTCCACTTGTCACTGCTTTGAGGTCAGATTTGGAGTCTGCAACTTTTACAGTATGGGTTCTGTCAGTGAGCCACTTGGCAACCCATCTTGTGATGTAAGGATTTATACCTAGTTTAGTGAGTTTAACTATAATTCCAGAATGGGGGATGGTGTCGAAAGCCTTGGCGAGGTCAAGATAGGCTGTGTGAACCACCTTACCCTCATCCACGGCTTTGGTGACTGCCTCAAAGAAGTCGATCAGGTTCAGGAGGCATGATCTGCCTTTCACAAACCCGAACTGGGTGGGATCCAGAGTTTGGGGGTTACCAATGTCTTTGTTTATAAGTAAATAAATAAACAAACAAACTCTTTTTTGACAATATTATACTTAAAAATAAAATAAATAACAATAGAGGCATCTTACACTTAACACAGCTATTATACAAGTCAGGTTATTCACACCAATACATCCTAACCAACACTGTAGCTGTGAAAGGATGAAGGGAGGGCTGCTCCTGGCAAATGCTGCTAGGGGGCTCAATCAACAGTGCAGCTAAGTTGCTGATTGGGCATGTCTGTACAGTACTGTATCTTGTGGCTTCTTAAATGACCTCTAGTGGACTCTGTACTGTAAATGTAGGAAACAGCTTCCATAAGCTGTTTGCTACACCTTTGTATGACTTTTTCTTTGGTCCTCAACTTGAGTTTGACTGGAGCATCAGTATGGGGATTTGGGACTGCCCAATGAGAGAAACTAATCTCTCTGTCTTTATTTTTATCAGTGATATTTATGAAACATTCTTTAGTGTGCATTAAATTTTAAGCATTCTCATATGATGCTAGTTTCCTCAATAAGATGTATTTTAAAATGTAAAATGGTTTTTAAAGCCATATTTCTGATCCTCACACAAAATATTATTATTTCTTTTCTTCCTGTTGTCTCAGTCATTGTCTTATCCTCTTATTCCTTCTCTCTGCAGTTTATTTTACTACAAATTGTAATTGTATTAAATAACTTGCACCATCCATAATGTATTTTACATTTAACACCCTACCTGTAAGTTACAGGACATCTTGGCAACACTTGGTTGAAGCACTGGTGTCAGAGCTGAGATATCTTACTTTTAGTGCATCATCAAATCAGTTTGAAGCTGGCTTCATAGTAAAAAATATAACTTTTATTCTTTTGCAGCACATCTGTAAAATAATTATTTGGGCTAGTACAGTAATTGCGTATATTGAATAATTTACCCAGTAACATCTCATCAAAATCAAAGGAAATTTTAACCAAGAAGTGAGAGATCATTCTATTCATTAACATGGTTTCTCACCTCTACCCATCATGGGTAACCAACCAATGTCCTATTGCTGTGCACTATAAACATCTGCAATCAGTTGCTTTTAGAAGCTGATTCCAACATTTCCCTGGCACTCTTGAGTGACATGACTAAAGACTAACAGAAGTACAGAAGTACAGATCTTCTGGGAGGGATTTTTTTTGCAGGTATGCACTTTTTGCAAAATTTCTGGCATAAATACATAGATTTTTCTACTTTTACAGTGATTGCTATGGCAGGATTCCACATGGCAGCAACTTGAATTACATTACTGTGACTTATTTTTTACAATTTTAATTACTATAGGTGGCCACCAAAAGTGGCTGTCTGGGTGGACACAAAGTAAAAGAAAGCAAATGTCAGGTTCCAGGATGATCACATTAAAGTAATTATTGCTTTAGCTTGGTAATAGGTAGTGACAGAGCATATTGTTTAATAGCTCCAATTTCATTGCATCATTTGCTCTTTGACTTTTTATGTTAGGAATCCAGACTGGTCTGTGAACAGTGATAATAATACATGATACATACTGCACATTACACATCTGTTTATTTGTTTTATTGCAATTATCATGGAGTAGGGTGCCCTATAGCAGTGAATGGAAATATATTACTGTGGCCTTTAGTTCACCACTATTGTTTATTTGATCTCAGAGACTGTTTGAGGAAGCAGTGTGGGGGTGAAAGCAAATTATAACGCAATAAAATGATCACCAGTGTAGTTTGGTGATGAGGAATATGTACAGGCCAGATTCAATAAAGCCTACACTAAGTGTATACAATATGTATTCAAGAACATCTCTACCACATTTTTTGTGCTTTCTAGTCACTAAGAAAGATTATAGTTAGTGTACATGTAGTCTACACTTTGTGGTAACCTTTATGAATCCCTGTCAGTATTTAAAGCTGCAAGAATATCAGTAGGAAAACTAAAATTGGGAAAAAGAAGGTGTGAGTTATGCCTGCATTGTCTGTTCACTCAGAATGGTGTACACTTAGTGTAGGTGTTATTGAATCCCGGGGTAGTGTATAAGAGGTACAAGTTAAATACACTGTTATTTCTTTCTTTTACTTTCTTTACAATCTAACGTCAGAGGTTTACTCTGTTGGTGGTTATCTTTTGATGGTAGATAGGGAGACAGGACATGTGAAAACATGCCACATGTTTAAAAACACAGTGCAGTTATGTGATCTAGGTATCCCAAGGGCAGTATATGTGCCTATGAGCAATGGGTTAAATTTTGTTACTAAAGTAGCTATGCCTTTCTCTTTCTTCACAATTACACATTAGAAATATCCATGGCAAGTGGATATCCTGCTTTATATGGACAGTCTGCATATGAAATAAAGGGAATTTACTTGGTTAATGAAAAACAATCATTTATAGTGCTAGTTTGGATGGAGAGACACATGTAGGTATGTCCAAGTGCACAATCAAATGTAAGAAATACACGCAGAAGGAAAATGACTTTTAAGATATGGGTGAGGAGGCATTTTATGCGTGAAAGTATAGACTCATTACATGATGACTTGAATAAAAATTATAATGCTTTTTGGGACAATGTGTTATTCTAACAGCACCAATTTGAAACAGATCACTGTGGCCATTATGTCCTTTTTTTCATTTGCTGCACAATCAGACCTAAGCAGAATGTGGGGGTCGGTTTTTGGGAAATATGATGTATGAAAGCACAGGGCAAGTAAAGAACCGTTTATGGATTGTTATTGATATCATTTCTTGGAGGAACTGTATTTGTTAAAGAGCAAAGTGGCCAAGATATGTGATTTTTTTTCAGTCAAAGGCATAGAGTATCATCTCAGAAGTGGGTACACTCTACTGGGTGACTATGTGTGTGTTTTGTACCCAATTATCTTAGAAGTATCTGCATTTTCTATTGTGAACTGCTTCAGGGAACTAACATATGGCCTATTATATGTAGATGGTACAATTTGCTTCTCAAAGGGCTTTTGTTGTCACAATCTTACTATGTGTATTTTACCTTTGCACAAAAGGCTGTATACAACTAATGCCCAGAATGTATGTGTACTAAGTTCTCATTGTGTCAGATGTAAAAAACCTCTATATTTTATCAGAAAAAAAAAAAAAAAAAAATATATATATATATATATATATATATATATATATATATATATACACATAGAGAGAGAGAGAGGGGTTAAGCAGAGTAGATCCATGACCCTTTTTAAGAGTAACCTGGATGACTGTTTGTGCAGTGTAAATACACTTCCTGTGTGGCCCCTTTTGGCCTCAGGCAAAGAGGCCAAACCTCAGTCAGAGTCTGGGTATTAATGCTTGTCTTAGTAAATGGATGGGATTGCTGGCTAGGCTACAAATGATCCTCTGGTTCAGCAGCCTAGTATGAACTTATAAGTCTATGAGATATATTCTTTGAAAGAGAAGCCACAGGGCTTTAGTTTGTGTGTCTTTACTGCCACAGCTTGACATTTTGTATTCCATTCTGTTTTCATTGTGGTTGCTGGGCAAAACTTCTGCTCATTAAGCTGACTTAAAAAAGTTGACCACTGTGTTTCTATTGCAGCATGAAAACCCTATTTATTTCTCCTAAATACATGTGTTTTTGTTACTGGACTTATGAGCCCGACCCCTCATGTCCAGTAAATTGTCTTAAAAGATTATAGACATTTCTATGTTTCATTACAGTTTTAACCACCAGCTACATACATTTTGTGGCTGAATGTCATAATATAATATTCCGAGGAATTTTCTGGAATATTTCATATGGTTGCACAATAATGGTCCCTTATTGCCAAGTACCACCAGCTGCATTGTAGAGCAATTTGGGTGCTCTGTTTTTTTCCATCATTAAAAATGCATATTTTGCACTTTTCCATGACACTGATGGAACCCGTGAAACCATAAAGCAAACTTACCTTGTGGCAGTGCTGCCTCAAACATTCCCAACCTATGGCACACCTACTGGTATTTGACAGCTCTGTTAACAGCATATGGGAACATATAGATTGAGTGGTGCTGGGTGTTGCACTCACAGGCCCAACATACCTAAAAAATACATATGCAGAAGTGTTATGCTGTGCTAAGTCCTTTACACATACAGGTAAGTGAAGAAGATGGAGATGGTATCTACTCTACTGACTTGGTGCATCCCCAGTCAGAAATACTCCATGACCCCGACCCTATCCTGGTATTTCCCTATGTTGTGTGTCATTCTCAATATACTGTTTGGGATTCAAACATCCCTATCACCATTTGCCCTCCCTGTTACGTCTGCATCCCCCCACTATCACCCTTGATTAATTTGTTCATACTATCCCTGTCTGTCTATGTCTGCATTATATGCTTGTCTTCCCATTCTACCTTCCCTACTCCCTTTATCCCTCTCAAGCATACTCCTTATTAACTTTCCCACTTACAGTGTGTGTATGTGTATATATATATATATATATATATATATATGTGTGTGTGTGTGTGTGTGTGTGTGTGTGTGTGTGTGTGTGTGTGTGTGTGTGTGTGTGTGTGTGTGTGTGTGTGTGTGGTTTGTGTGTTTGTGTATGTCTATATATATATATATATATATATATATATATATATATATATATATACATATACATATATATATATATATGTGTGTGTGTGTGTGTGTGTGTGTATGAACGTGTGTTGTATGTTCAATGTAAGATATTATAAATTCCAAAACTCAGACCCCACAAAGGCTTTTAGAGGACAAGCCTGGTACATAAACTCTACTGTCAAACCATTCATATGTAAATTTCCTGTAGGTATCGAGACTGCCAGCAGATCTATTGCATTTGAGAAGCATATTTCACAGTTCACCTGCTCTAACATGAAAAAAGTGCCATTAACCAATAACCTCGGCAGTGGTAATAATACAGACAGACTGTAGCTCCTACTACAAAACTGATTCCTAGTGTTGCTGCCAGTTCTTCAATTTTAGAACACTTATATATCAGCATTTGATCCCCCTGCAACAGCTGATATTCAACAAACGGTTCAAAATCTCCATACTTTCCTTATAAGAACAATGTCCAATTTTACAAATCTGTCCAGTATACATTCTTTATATATGTTCCAACCTCAGTACCTGAGAAGACTATTATATACAAAATGAGCAACAACATTCAGTGATTCATCTTATATTGCTTTCAGCAATGGGACCAAGACTTATTATTCCTAGTTGAATAGCAACTTAATATGTTACATACTGATCTGTAACATTTTCTCATAGTCCTAATTAGGTGTTTATCAAATGTTATACCAGAATCAAGCAATACTCCAAGGCATCTAACATAGCCAGCCTTTACTAAAATGTAATTATCCAATACATAGGGATACTCATTGTTATTAGGGCCAACATGTATCACCATGCATTTTTTTTTTGCTTAAACCTAATGTCTTTAAAAGGAAACCATTGTATCAATGAAACCAGGTAGTTTTGAAGATCTTAATAGTTGTTTTTGTTAGTAATAATCCTACCCACCTTGGTGTCATCTGCAGATTTTCCAAGCCCTGATGAACCTTTATTCTGACTTACAATTTTTAATCCTAATCCTACTTCACCTTCCTCTCAGCCAATTTCCAACCCATCTTATAATATTTCTGCTGATTTCACATAGTTCCGTTATAATTGTTATTCCCTCATGTGACACTGTGTCATAAACCTTACCAAAGTCAAGGTATTTGACATCAGCTGCAAGGCCTTCATCCACAAAATGTACCATGTTCTGGTAGAAATTAATGACATTAATCATACAAGAATGATCTGATTTAAATCCATGTTGCTAGATGTCTATACTTTTTGAACATTCATCCTCCAACAAATATC